>NC_044567.1:37700390-37992005 GCF_007565055.1 Rhinopithecus roxellana
GATTTCACTACGTTGCCCAGGCTGGTCTCAAACTCCTGGGCTTAAGTGATCCTTCCACTACAGCCTCCCAGAGTGCTGGGATTACAGGCGTGAGCCACCATGCCCACCCCTACTTTGAGATTTAACATTTAAATCTATGGTGCATTTCATGTAAATTTTTGTATGTGGTACAAGTTATGGATTGAAGTTATTATTATTATTATTTGAGACGGAGTCTTGCTGTGTCACCCAGGCTGGTGTGCAGTGGTGTGGTCTCAGCTCACTGCAACCTCTGCCTCGTGGGTTGAAGTGATTCTCCTGCCTCAACCTCCTGAATAGCTGAGAGTACAGGTGTGTGCCACCATACCTGGCCAATCGTTTGTTTGTTTTTTGTTTTTGTTTTTGTTTTTGTTTTTGTTTGAGACGGAGTCTCACTCTGTCACCCAGGCTGGAGTGCAGTGGCCGCATCTCAGCTCACTGCAAGCTCCGCTTCCCGGGTTTACGCCATTCTCCTGCCTCAGCCTCCCGAGTAGCTGGGACTACAGGCGCCCGCCATCTCGCCCAGCTAGTTTTTTTTTTTTTTGTATTTTTTAGTAGAGACGGGGTTTCACCATGTTAGCCAGGATGGTCTCGATCTCCTGACCTCGTGATCCGCCCATCTCGGCCTCCCAAAGTGCTGGGATTACAGGCTTGAGCCACCGCGCCCGGCCTGTTTTTGTTTTGTTTTTTTTTTTTGTATTTTTAGTAGGAATGGGATTTCACCATGTTGGCCAGGCTAGTCTCGAACTCCTGACCTCAGTTGATCCACCTGCCCTGGCCCCCCAAAGTGCTGGGATTACAGGAATGAGCTACCACTCCTGGACAGAGGTTGATTATTATTATTATTATTATTATTATTATTATTATTATTATTTTCCATATGATGTCCAATTCTTCAGGAACTCCCTTGTTGAAAAGACTGTCCTTTCTCCATTGGATAACTCTGGCTTTTTATCAAATAGCAATTGACCACATGTGTGGGTGTATTTCTAGACTGTTCTTTTTTCTTGATCAGTACACCTGTATGATGTGTTTTCACCAGTACTACAGTGTTTTCATTACTGTAGCTGTTTAGAAATCGGATATTCTGAGTCCTTCAAGTTTGTTTCTTCTTATTTGGTTATTATTTGTCCTTTGCCTTTTCCATGTAAACTTTAGAATCAACTTGTCCATTTCTAAAAAAAAAATCTGCTTAGATTTTTATTAGGATTGTGCTAGTGCTTGCTTTGGCAGCACATATACTAAAATTCAAATGATATAGAGAAGATTAGTGTGACCCCTGTGCAAGGATGACGTACAAATTCATGAAGGGTTCCAGTGAAAAAGAAAAGGATTATGTTAAATCTAGAGATTAATTTCGGGAGAATTCACAACTTAACAATCAATATTGGGTCTCCTGAGCTATGGAGGCAGTGTATGTCTCTAGTAAATCTTTGTTTCTAATTCTGTTCCAAATGTACATTTTGACCTTTAAGTTCCTGAGTCTTTGAACACCTTCTCTGAAACAAAATGCCTTCCAGATAGCAAGGAATAAGCAGTGAGGGGCTTGAAAAAGCCAGAAAATGGGAACCTCAGTAGACTCATTTAAATTCTGCAGAGGCACATGACACTAAAGATCAAAAAGGAACAAATCCCTTGAGGAGAATTAGAACATCTGAATCAACTGAGGGCAAAAATATTTTGAACAGCAACAAAAGATGACCCCAGTATAAGTTTAAAGAGCATCAGCAGACACTTGTTATTATGGTGGCTTGGGATGTGGGGGAGTTTGTTTCATTGGGTTGGGGGTGGATTTGGGGATTGGAAGGTAGAAGGTTTTTTCTTTTTTGTTTTTGTTTTGAGATCACTGTGTTGCCCAGGCTAGAGTGCAGTGGTGTGATCTCAGCTCGCTGCAACCTCCACCTCCCAGCTTCAAGCGATTCTCCTACCTCAGCCTCCCGAGTAGCTGAGATCATAGGTGTGCACCACCATGCCCAGCTAATTTTTGTATTTTTAGTAGAGATGGGATTTCACAATGTTGTTGGTCAGGCTCATCTCGAATTCCTGACCTTAAGTGATCCACCTGCCTTGGCCTCCCAAAGTGCTGGGATTATAGGCATGAGTCACTGGACCCGACTGGAAGGTAGAAGTATTTTTTTTTTTTTTTTGAGATGGAACTTGACTCTTGTTGAAAATACACCCCTATAATTCATAATACATAATTCTGCATTGAACCCTGATTCTGTCAGGACATATGTGTGATCTTGGATAACGCATTCAACCTCCTCGACACTGAATTTTCTCAACTGTAAAATGTTTTAGAGATGTTCCGCACCAGGTTGCATGAAGCACATCTGTGTGTGTTAAGGCACTTCCCGTAGCATCTGTGACACAGAACAGTGGCAGCTGTGCTCTTCGTCATCCCTGCACACAGACTCACAGCAATGTATTGCATTTTTTTTTTTAATATAAAAGGCTTTGAAAATGTCCCACTGCTTCCTCAGTAACTGTCAAAAGGGGCATCCTTCGAAAGTAGAATTCTGGAAAATGTCTTCAAAAGACACAAAATTCTGGCAATGGGCACATTTCCCCTTCCTGCCTTGCTCTTCTGGATGGATCCATTCTCTCCCACAGCATAGTCATTTTCTTCCACTCCACTGTAGAAATTGTCCTTCTAGTGGCAAAAGTGACATGAATGATATGTGGAAATTTCTTTCCAAGCCTGCTTGGAGAAGCTTCCTCTGTCTGCTTCTCTTTGGCCACCTCCTGCCAGTGTAAGAGCAAAGGGCCTCCAGGGCTGCTTTGTCACCCCCAACAGCATGGAGCTCACTGCAGTCACTCTGGAAGCTTCCCTCTAAAGGAAGGTTGTGCAGGAAACACCATGCACTGAGCAGCATGGGACAGGGGCTGGCCAGCTGGGCAGGGCTCACACTCCTGACACCCAGACTCCAGGATACTCCTCTGTCCCCATCTGGGGCAGATCCCTGCCCTAGAAGTTCTCCCTCTCATTTCCAGCAGACGCATGGAGCCCCAGAATTCTATGTGGCAAGCTAGGAAGAGGGAGAGCTGAAATGAGGATGTAATCACCCTTTCTAAAGAGGTCAGTCCAGTACCACCCTGTGCTCCTGGGCAAGCTCTCCAGGCTGAGGGAACAGAAGCAGGGGCTATGTCGGGTGAAGGTGGAAGTGAGGGACCTCCCAGGAGGTGTAGAATGTTCCACTACAGACACCTTGTACCCTTCCAGGATTAGACCTTGAGACCTGGAGATCCCCAGGCAATTAGTATTGAAGGTGGAAAGGCCAGTGACAGAAATAAGAAGGCCCACTGTGTCATTCACAAAGCACTTCCAAACCCATCACCACAGGTGACCCTCCCAACAACCCTGTGAGAGCTGCAGGGTGGGGGCTCCCACGAAGGAGGAGTCAGGAATGTCGGGATTTTAACACCTTCTCCAAGTCAGGATCAGGAACTGCTGTTCCAGCACTGACCTATATTCTCTAGGCTTCCTCCCACACCACAGCTTAGGGTGACTGCCAACTTATGGGCAGAGACCCTCACTTTCCAATCCCCACGAGGGGCTGTGCAGTGGGGAGCACAAGGCCCCCTCCTCTGACTGTCTCCCCTAAGATCCTATTTTCTGAGGAAAGTCACTCTGGGAACTGTTGGCCTCTGCAGATGGGGCCCAGACCTTGTGGAAAGAAGACATGAAGGTCACACCTGGCAGGGACCAGTGCTGGAGAGCAAACCCCACCTTTAAAAACTCACACTTTTAATTCTAAAATTTATTTTTATTGTTAATTTCTATGGGTACATAGTAGGTGTATATATTTATGGGGTACATGAGATATTTTGATGCAGGTATGCAATGTGTAATAATCACATTGGGGTAAATGGGGCATTCATCACTTCAAGCAGGGGAAATGCCAGATGCTGCTAAAACCATCAGATCTCATGAGAACACACTATCATGAGAACAGCACGGGGGAAATTGCCCCATGATTCAGTTACCTCTCACTGGGTCCCTCCCATGACACATGAGGATTATGGAAATTACAGTTCAAGATGAGATTTGGGTGGTGACACAGCCAAACCATATCACCTTATAAAATGAACATTGTGAAAACAGCAGTGGGCCTGACTCCTGGCCTCTGCCGTGGAATGCCCCTTCTTGGGGAGGGCCTGGCTTCTGTGCCATGCAGAAACCTCCCTGTGCTCCCTGTGGGCTGAGGGTGAGCCAGGTCCTCTTGGGGGAGCCGGGCACTGTGGGACAGGAGGGTCCCTGGACTGGAGTCTCCCTGTGCCTCCTTACCCCATCAGCGAAACCAGAGGAGCGAGCCAACTCTGCAAACCTCAATGCACTGGTCCTTTCTGATCCTGAAAAGAGGAGCATAGGTGCTCAGGGCCCCCTGAGCTGCCCTGGGGCAGAACACTGAGCAGTGGCCAGTGCTTCCCTAACAAATCCCCCATGCACAGACTCCTGGTAGACACACTTCCCCTAACCCTGCTTAGCTGGAGCTCGGCCCCCATCCCAGTACCTCTGCCTCCTCCTCCAGGGCAGGAAAAGAAAACTCAACTCCAAACCCATGGAGAGTCCCCATCTTGACGAAGGCCCTGGCTGGGACTCAGCCTCTTGTCAGCCCCTTGAGGAGCTCCATCTTCCCCTGTTTCCCTGCCCCATGGGAAAGAGGTGAGGGTGTCGTCCACTCAGCAGGTGCCGCATGATCTTTGGGAAGGATTTGTGTAATGCCTGCTCCTGGCGGGATAGGAGCCTCCGGAGCTGGGCAGTATTGGGGCTGTAGAATACTGAGAAGCCCCCGACCCATCATGCATCAGAGCCCACTCCCAAAATGTGGAGCCATCAGCTGGAAGAACTGAGCAGTGGCAGGGGACCCCAGACCCTGAAGTTTTCCTCCCTTCCATCAGGCAACCCTACCATGTGGCCTCAGCTCTAGGGAGGTGGGCCCTAGCTGGAGGCACTGCAGAGCAGCATCCTGGGTAGAGGTGCCAGGAGGGCAGGCCTGCCTTCGAGGCTGTGAGGCAGGGCAGAGGCAGGCAGTGGCCAGTGGAAGGAACAGAGTGGGTGCCAGGGGCTACATGGCCATCTCCCGGACATGGGGTGGGGCTGGGGACATGGGATGGGCAGCCACTGCCATCTCAACTTCATTGACCCATATGTGGGCTGGGAGGGCAGCTGGGTGCATGGCCAGCTGGAAGGTAGGAGGACTCGGGGAAGTGACAGTCACCTGTATGAAGTCAGGGCTGGAGGGCTGTGGCTCTGGGACACACCGGGTGGCCAAGGGGAGGCCACAGTGCCCTCTGCTGGTGGGGATGAAAGTGTCTGCCTTGAAGTGAAAGGGTCCTTGTTCAGATCTGGGCTCCTGTGGGATCCTCAGCAGGGATGTCCTGAAGGTTTCTAACAAGCTGGGATGCAAGGAAAGCGCCTTGCCTGGAAGTCAGGATCACCCAACCAGGGTGGCTGTCGCATGGCCTGACTGTGTGAGGCCCTGGGGGCAGCTGACCACCTACCCTGCAGGGAGTGCCTCTCCTCGGCCAGCAGCTGATCCAGTGCCCAGAAGGTGTCTTCATCAGGCAGATACAGGAGGAGGATGGCAGTTAGGCAGCTCATGTCCCCGTGTAGCCCACCTCCTGCAAGAGCCAGAGTCACCATGGAAGGATGTCACCTGAGATGGCTGAGGCCATATGGGAGGCTTATGTCACTGGAGAGGACAGAGATCTCCCAGGAGACTGCCTTCAGACCCTAGGGGATTTAGGGTGCAGACTCCACTCCTCCCCAACCCTGGGCATGAGGACTAAGCAAGTCACGCATAACTCATTTGACAAGGGGCCTGGAGGGACTTCTGCAGTGAGTGTCCAAACCCACATGGCCCGAAGGGGCACAGACAAGGATCATTCATGCCCACTCTCCTGGGCCAGGCTGGGAAGGCCACTGTGCCAGGCCTGGGGCAGCATCTGTGAACTGCACCTGCCACGAGGGCAGGTGGTGGGCCACTGATCACCACACAATGGGTCCTGTGATGGCCCAGGGGCTACCTGCCAGGCACAGGAGGGTGGCTGGGTCCAGACCCCATGTGGGCAGCCCATGTAGTCAGCTCAGTGGCTCTCCCTGCCTGGAATGGTCTGGGAAGTGGGGGCCAAGCAGGAGCAGCCACCTGGGTGACCCCCTCCCTATCTGCTGTGCTCCTACGGGGTTAAGGCAAAGGGGAAATTGGATCCTTGCCAGGTTTCCAATAAAAAGTCTTCCTCAGGATGCAAACTCATTTCATGACAAGGGCCTGGCCCTGTCAGGCACCTCAGCAACTTGTAAAACATGTCTCCACATGTCTCCTGCAAGGACTATCCTGTGTGCAACACTGCCAAGCTCCTGGGTTGGCTCAACACCCGGAGGGGAAGGTCATTTCTTCTTCTGAGACATGGTAGTTGAGTCCAGATGACATCAATAGTCTGGGCCCTGACCCCTTTCCGTCTCAGTGTGACCCCTTGAGACACTAGCTTCCCCTCCTTCCTTGGGTGTCCACGCCAGCAGTTCTACCTACCACGTTATTACAGCCAGATCAGGAAAAACTTCCTCTCTCTGGAATAAATGCAATGACCACTGTTCTTTGAGCATTATTTATCTTAAATTATTGTTTTAATTAGAAATGTATCTAACTTATATTAGCCAAATGTCCTTCCAATGTAACCAAATTGCTTTTAAGTGAAAGTTAAGTATTTACCTTCTGTTATCAAGAATTCTATGAATACAAAATGTTTATTTTTACAACTTTAGAAGAAATTGAAAATGTCTACATGCTACTAATCTGAAAATACAGGCTCTGGGTTTATATGGTGTTAACCTTTCTTCTAAATTTTAAGGACTAGGTATTTAAATGCCATGCACTTTGTTTTAAAACATATAAAATATTTTAAGCTTTTGACCTCAAAATGTACAGTAGCGTAGCTACTCTGTAATGAATAAACCACAGAATCAAAACAAAGGATTCTACAGACCAGTCTAACCAACAATACAATTATAAACTTGTGGTTCAAGTATCAAAAACCAATTTCAATGACAAATACAGGGTATGAAAACCCCGCAAAGGTCAAGTAGGATATATTATACTTGAATGAAATTATGAGTTGACAGTAGGAAATCTATGTTTAATCAGACAAATTAAATAATGTTTGTGAGGAAATTATACTGCTAATGTTTTATTATTTGGCAAGCTATTCAATGGAACACAAAGATATTCTTAATGAAGTTGAAAATATATTTTAAAATGTTATTGAAGTGGATTAAAAAACAATGAGGATATGAATAACTTTAAAAAGTATTCAGGGATAAAGAGAGAAAAATTAATTTAGATTTTATACATATATAAAATATATTTTAAAAGTTCTGTTTTTTGGTGGCTCAAATAAAAGGAGCAGATATTTAAATTTCATGCCTTTCATTTTAAAGTCTTCGAAATGCTTATAGCTTTCCACACTGACATTTATACTAACACAGCTAATCTAATCGAGTGATAACAAAATCAAAACAAGCAGAATTCTCTTGATCAATCTATGTACTCTCAGATAAGCAAAACTATTATTCATGGATTCTGTTATTTGAAAATATTTACTGATCATTTACCTTACACCAAGTGATCTCCAGCTCATGGAAAAATATGTAAAGTTGCCCGGCTTCGTTAAGCTGAAACTCTTATGAAGGAAAAAAGAAGCAATGGAGTAGGGACATTAAAGCAGGAGTGTGGAGATACGGCTGAAACTTCTACTTGCATACTGTGGTTGCTGTGTGGAGACTGGATTGAAAAAAGGGCAATGACAGAAGCTTAAATTAGTATCAAATATGACGATCCTATAATTTTAAGGGTCCTTGAAATAAGAATGTATAATAGTTCTCATTATTTCCCCAAGAAATCTCTGCAGTAGTCTTGGCCTTGTGAGGGAAGCACGATAGTTACCAAGTGGTGGGGGTGGGAAGGTGAATTTGGAAACAACATCTGGAATTACTACACTTTAAAGGTAAAGCTTGCAGGAATCCATACACATCAGATCTGAAAATATGTGTGTGTGTCTGTGTGTGTTTGTGTGTGTGTGAAACAGGGAGAGAGAGCAAGAGTGACAGTGAGCAAGAGAGAGGAGGGGGAGAGAATCAGATACAGAAAGAGAGTGACAGAGCTACAGAGACAGAGAGAATTAAAAGGGGATACCAAGTATATTGAGCAGAGAAACTATAAAATGGGAATTGCCATTAAACAGAATGGGGAAGAGCAAGTTTGGGGAGTACCAGTGGCTCCATATAGACATATTAATTTTGAGATTCCTAACTGACATCCAAGTGGATAAGTCAGGGAGTGTTGGGTGTAGTGTCCAGAGTTTAGGTGTAATATGAAATATCAGGAAATTAATGACACAAAAATTAGTGAGAAGGCAAAGATAAGAAAGATACGAAGTCAAAGTCCTGAGCCTAATGGTTCTCTAACATTTAAAAAATAGTAAAGATGAAACCTGCACAAAATGACTAGGGGTAATTATCAAAAATGTGGTGGCTGGAAAGTAGGTTAAGTGTTCTGGAATTCTATCAAGAAAAGTTTCATGAACAGGAGGTGGAGATTAACTGTGTGCAATGCTGCTGATACATAAATTAAGACAAAGGCCGAGGAGTTATGGTTCAATTCATAATTTAACAATATGGATAGCACTTATGTTTTGATATGAACAGCTTTGTTGGAGTGAGTAGGTGGAAAACCATATTGGAGTGGTGGCTGAAATGAATGTCTGATCTCTGAATTCTTAAGGAAAATTTTATTGGACTGCAGAGGCATAAATTGGATTAGTTTTAATTCTGAAGTCAGGATGTACTTGGTAAATATGTGCCCATCAATGCCTCTTTGCATTTTTTTTAGCTAGGTATTCTGTTATCTTTTAATAATATAACAATTACCTGCAAAACCTACACCCATTTTGCAGCAAACCACCATGACACATGTATACCTATGTAACAAACCTGCACGTTCTACACATTTATCCCAGAACTTAAAGTATATATTAAAAAAAAAAAAAGAAAAAAATGAAAAGAAAATCTAGCCAAGTGCGGTGGCTCATGACTGTAATCCCAGCATTTTGGGAGACTGAGACGGGTGGACCATCTGAGGTTAGGAGTTTGAGAACAACCTGGCCAACATGGTGAAACCCCGTCTTTACTAAAATTATGAAAATTAGCTGAGTGTGGTGGGGGGCACCTGTAGTTCCAGCTGCTTGAGAGGCCAAGGCAGGAGAATCACTTGAACCTGGAAGGCTGCAGTAAGCCAAAATCACGACACAGCACTATAGCGTGGGTGACAGGGTGAGACTGTCTCAAAAAATGAAAACAAAAACAAAAACAAAAAAAACACCCATTTAATTGACAAACTTTACAAAGACTGCTAGTAGAGGTTGTTGGAGAGGATGTTGTTCCACATAATATCTTATGAGTTGCCGATGGGCAAGTAAGATGGTAAAATATCTCTGAAAAACTGACCATACCTGCTCTACTGAAATATTCAGATACCAAACACCCAGAAATTCCATCTTGTCATTTATTTCCACAAGAAAAAACAAGAGACCTGTATTAAAATATCCATTTCTATCAAAAATAATCACACTAGGTTTCCTGAAGTTTTTTATTAGTAACTCTTGTTTGCAGCAGTACAATCTGTATGTGTTTGTGTGTGTGTATATATATATATATATTAGACAGAGTTTCATTCTTGTTGCCCAGGCTGGAGTGCAATGGTGTGATCTCGGCTCACTGCCACCTCCACCTCCTGGTTTCAAGCGATTGTCCTGCCTCTGCCTCCAGAGTAGCTGGGGTCACAGGTATGTTTCACCACCCTCAGCTAATTTTGTATTTTTAGTAGAGATGGAGTTTCACCATGTTGGTCAGGCTGGTCTCGAACTCCTGACCTCAGGTAATCCACCTGTCTCAGCCTCCCAAAGTGCTGGGATGACAGGTGTGAGTCACTGTGCCCTGCCTATTTTGTATTTTTTAATCTACCACACTCTAAGAACAAATACTATATTTTAAATCAATTTGTACATTTAGTGCCTAGAACAAAACCAGCATTTTGTAGATTCCAAAGAATTATTTGTTGTATAAATGATGAATAACTTAAATAAGTATTATTTATAACATCTGTATACAAACAATATATTACCTCAAAACACAGTGATAATATTTGTTGTGTATAAAATGATTTCAATCTCAACTGAAAGTATTTTTTGCTTGAGTTATTGTCATATGTAGATACTCACATTGTTTTATTTATGCAAAAATGTTTGTAACTACTGTGCACATTTTCGATACTTAAGCCTTTTGGTCTTCCTGCCATAGCGAATACTGTGCCTCTTAAGAACATGAACCTATTTTATTTCATTTCTTAGCAGATTTCTTAATGAAATATATACCGTGCTATTTTGTTTAACACATAAACAGACACCCTGTCAGAAGTGAAGAGCCATCCACTCCGCCATTACCACCCATCCCTCTGCTAGTGTGGCTGCTGAAGATGTTCCCTATGGCAGAGGACTTCCTGTTCAACCTAAGCACCTTGTATCCTTTACTTTCAATTGGGTATGAGATAAAACAATTCAGCAGCAATAAAAGTCTTGCCAATGCACCACAGTGTAGCAGTCTCTCTTGTGAGGTATCACCTGGAGTTCTGGATAAGTAAGACTTATCCAAAATTCTTATGATAAATACAGATAAATTGGCACAACTCAAGATTTAACAAATAAAAATTTCCAAGAGAAGAAACCCAGGAATATGCATTGAAAATGTCTCCCTCAGGTGATTCTGATGTGATATGTGGTCTGAGTTAAAAATCCAAGGAAAATTACCTTCCCAGACCTCCAGTTGGCCCTTATGACCAGATGTCCCTCTTCCCCTTTCTCATTGTGCTCACTCTCCTTCTGCACCTTTGTTCTTTTCTCCCTCCACTTCTCATCCAGATGCCAAGCCTTCTTCCATCAATTTTCCTAAAACTCAAATGGTCAGTTGCATCTAAACTTCCCTCTGTTCCATGGACAAGTTACGCAGGCAAATGTAGAATTTAAGCTTGGACCAAGCTGAATCAAGGGCTACAATTAAAGATTTCCCTAAGCCCAGAGGGGACCAGCAAATACTTATAGAAGATTTTGGATTTCCTCTGAGTGCACCAGCCTCTGGGTAACCTGATGCTATAAACCAAATATTATTGTCCCCCTCAAGTTCAAGTGTTGAAACCTAATTCCCTATGTGATGATATTTGGAGGTAAGGCCTTGGGGGATGATTAGATCATGAAGGCAGGGACCACAGGAGTGGAATTAGTAGCTCCTATCAAAGGCACCATAGAGAACTCCCTCATCCCTTCTGTCATGTGAGGACATGGTAGAAACATGGCTATGATCCAGAAGCAAGCCCACACCAGACTGGAATCTGCTGACCACTTTATCTTCAGAATTGAGAGAAATAAATTTGTTTATAAGCTTCCTCATCTGTGGCATTCTGTTTTAACCCCAGATTGGCTAAAAACACCAACATATCAACTTGTACACCAAATTTTGGAAACCGATGCTAAAACTATGATGGCAAAAGGTGATTGATCTGCCTGAGAAATGAACCTACTTGATCCCTCTTTCCAAAGAGCTGGAGGGAGAGTCAATACAAGCAAAAGTAGGTCAAAGTCTTCTAAAAGCCATACCAGAAGTGTTTTCAATATCACTTGATCAGATGGTAATTTAATCACACAAAGAACCACAACAAAACCCACAACTAGCAGAGGTTTTCAGCATCACCTCAAAAACACCATTATTAGGGAGTGAAAGAAGTCATGGAAGTTTCAAAAAGTCAAACTTTATTTCAATGCTATTATAGAAACTTGAAATTCATAGTTGCACTATGGATAAATCCTTGGGCAGGTGGAGGCATGGAGATTCTGGGGTATAGCTGCTGAGTTTAAAAGCTTCCTTTGGAGAGACTCCCTGGCCTCCTCACCCCCTGTCCTCCTGTCAAGAAGAGCCCATCCTGGGCAGGACATTATAGGCAAATGACCCAAATGCCCAGCTGAGGGCAAACCTCCATGCCTGGAGGAGGAGGCCACCTCTGGGAGCAGGAGGACCTGCTGGAACCCCTGCTCACAGGCTCCTTTTCCTGCTCTCTTGCAGGCAGGCAAACACCCCCAGCAGCAGTAGCAGCAGGCTCTTCAGCAGCTGGGCTGCTGCTCTGCTGAATGAGAGAAGTCCCTGTCCAGTGAGGCAGAGGAGCACAGGTTGCACACCCTGGTTTCTGCCTCCATGGTTTCCACTGAGCCCAGGACTGGGAGCAGTGAGGGAGCTGCTGGCTGGGCTGTGCTGGTCACCCCCTCTCTGTCACCTCTAGCTCCAGCCACACTTTCAGCTCAAGAGCTGAGGCCGGTGGCTCTAGAGCAGGTGCCATGAAGTCAGGCAGCTCCTCACTGGGGTGGTCCTGGGCAGTCCCATGGCAGGGGCAGGAGGGCTCTGGAGCTGCCTCTAGCTCCAGCACTGTCCCTGGAGGGGCCCTTTCCCTGGTGCTGGCACTGGCTCAACAGCTGGCACTGGAAATAGCTGTATTTCTGCACCTGAAGCAGGAGCTGAGAAAGGGGAAAGGTCATCAATATCACTCACTTTCCACTGGAATTTCCAAACACGAAAACAACCTCACTGAATTTAAAGGAATTTCAGCCTGAAAACATCAACCCTGGAAAGCCTTCCAGACTGCAGGTGACTTTGCCATGTGCCTGTGTCTCGATGAGCTCCAGTGGCTCCAGCTGGACAAGGACAATGTGCAGATGTGGCACTGGTGGGATCACTGGTGAGGCCTGGCCTGACCTAGTAGCTCCATCTGGGGCCTTGGTGTCGACCTGGGGCCTGATGTCTACCTGGTGACTCCTGTCCTGTGGTAGGTACCTGGGGGGGGCCTTCTGCCAAATGGTCAGAGGCATCTGGGGTGAGGGATGAGCCTACATGGGCATCAGCAGAAGAGAAAGTCTCTCACTCCCGTCATTCCTGAAGCCGCAGCCTTGAGATGTGGAGATGCAGCACGAGGACATCTTGCTTTCTTGAGCGTCTCCCACCATGTGAACTGACTACGGGGCTGACTCTAGGATGTGGATGCCTGGTTACCAGAAATCTTTTTCTTTTTTTTTTTTTTTTTTGAGATAGAGTCTCATTCTGTTGCCCAGGCTGGAGTGCAGTGGCACGATCTTGGCTCACTGCAACCTCCGCCTCCTGGGTTCAATTAATTCTCCTGCCTCAGTCTCCTGAGTAGCTGGGATTACAAGCACGAGGTGTGTACCACCACACCCGGCTAGTTATTTTTTTATTTTTTTATTTTTAGTAGAGATGGGGTTTTACCATGTTGGTCAGGCTGGTCTCGAACTCCTGACCTCATGATCTGCCCACCTCGGCCTCCCAAAGTGCTGGGATTACAGGTGTGAGCCACCGTGCCTGGCCTGGTTACCAGAATTCTAAGTTCCATTAGGGTCTGTCGCCAAGGAAGTGAGGTTGCTTCTTTAAGGTTCCATCCCCTCAGCCTCCTCCTTCCAGAAGACCTACTCAGGACCCCACTGGGCTGCTGACTGCTCACCCTCCCCACAGGTCAACTCCTTACCTGTACACAGTTATGTCCACCCAGGGCCTCTTGGACACCTGTGCCTGATGTTCACCATGGGCCTAGGAATCCACTTGGGGCCTGGAATCCTACAGGGGCCTAACATTACCCTGCAGATTGGGTAGCCTCCTGGGAACCAGGTATCAACCTGGGGACTGTGGTTGACCTGTGGGCTGATGTCCACCTGGGGACTGGGTATTCACCTGGGGTCCTATGTGCACCTGGGGCCGAATGTCCCCCTCAGGGTGAATTCCACCTTGGGTCTGTATGTCCACCTGGGGCCTGATGTCTGCCTTAGATCTATGTCCCACTAGGGCCTTATGTTCACCGGGGACTTGTATCCAGCTGTGGCCTGATGACCTACTGCATCCTGTTGTTCACCTAAGGCCTGGTGCTTACCTGGGGCCTGGTGATCACCTGGGAGCTTGATATCAACCTGGGGCCTAGGGTGTCCACTTAAGGCCTGATGTGTGCCTGGGGCCTGAATGTCCACCTGGGGACTGGATGTCCACCTTGGGTCTGATGTCCACCTGAAGTTAGGTATCTACCTAAGGCATGGTGTCTACCTGTGGCCTGATGTCCACGTGAGTCTGGGGCTCAGCTGGGGTCTGCTGTACATCTGGGACCTTGGTGTCCATCTGAGGCCTGATGTCTACCTGTGACTGTCATCCTCTTGAGGCCTGATGTCCACCTGGGAATTGTTTATGCATGGAAATGGTTATGTCCACCTGGGGCTGGATGTCGCCCAGGGGCTAGATGTCCACCTGTGGCCCCGTGTTTACCTAGGGCCTAATGCCCACCTGGGGCATAGTGTTCACCTGGGACTGGGGTGTTTACATAGGGCCTGATGTCCAGCTGGTGCCTAGATACCCACCGGGGGCCTTGTGTTAACCTGGGGACTGGTATCCAGCTGGGTCCTAATGACCACCTGGGTTGAATTATTCACCTAGAGTGTGGTGTTCACTTAGGGCTTGAGTGTCAGCCTTGGACCTGGTGTCCACCTGGGACTTGGGTATCAAACCAGGGGTTGGTGTCCAGTTGAGACATCGTGTGCACCTGGGGTCTGAATGTCAACCTGGTGTCTGAAATTCACTGGGAGCCTGGGTATCCACCTTGGGCCTGATGTCCACTGAGGGACTGATGTTCACCTTTGATCTCATGTCCACCTGGAAACCGTGTATTCACCCATGGCCTGAGAGTCACTTGGGGTTGAATGTCCAACTGTGGCCAGATGTGCACCTGGAAGCTGGGCATCCACCTGGAGCCTGATGTTCAGCTGGAGCCTGGAGTTCAACTGAGGCATGATGTCTACCTGAAGCTTGATGTTCATCTGGGTGCTGGATGTTCACCAGGGGCCTGATATCCACCTGAGGACCCGAGGATACTTCTCGGGCCTGATGTCCACAAGTTGGCCTGGTATTCATCTGGTGCCTTGGTGTTAACCTGTGGCCTAATGTACTCCTGGGTTCTAGTGTCCTCTTGGGGCCTGATGTCTACCAGGATCCTGGTATCCACCTAGGGCCTGATATTCACCTGGAGACTAGGAATCCACTTGATAACTGGTGCCCATCTGTGTCCTGATATTCACCTTGGGACTGGGTAAACACCTGAGGCTTGATGTCCACTTAGGGCATAAGTGTGTATTTGGGATCTAGTGTTCACATGGGGCTGATGTCAACCTTGAGCCTAGGTATTCACCAGGGAACTAGTGTCCAGCTAGGGCCAGATATTCACTTGGGGCCTGGTGTCAACTTGAAGCATGGTTGTCAACCTAGGACCTGATTTGCAGTCCAGTGTCCACCTTGGCCCTGTTTTCTACCTGGGTCCTGTGTGTCCACATAGACCCTGGTGTCATTTTGGGGCCTAGGTATTTAGCTGGGGCCTAGATATTCACTGGTACCTCATGTCTACCGGGGTCTTTGTGTCAATCTGAGCTCTGATGTCCACCTAGGGATTGGGTATCCACCTACGGCCTGGCATTTACATGGGGCCTGTAACACTCGATTCCAGATGAACACCAGATTCCAGATGAACATCCACCTGAGACGTGATGATGACCTGAGTTATAAGTATTCACATAAGGCCTGGTGTCAACTTGGGACCTAGGGCCTGGGTGTCTACCTGGGGCCTGACTTCCAAGTAGTTCTTGTGTCAACATGGGGCGTAATGTCCACTTTGGGCCTAGGTAACCTCCTGAAGACTAAGGTCCACATGGTTCCTCAGGACCACCTGAGGCCTGGTATTGATTTAGAGCCTAGTATCCACCTGGGGTCCAGGAGTCCACCTGAGACGTGATGTTCACCTGGAGTGTAGCAATTCACCTGGGGCCTGGTTTCCACCTTGAGTGTGTGTATCCAACTGAGTGCTGGTGTCCACCTGGAGTCCAGTGCATACCTGGGACCTGCTGTACACGTGGGGCCTGGCCATCCACCTAGGACCTGATGTTCAGATAAGGGCTGGAGTTCTCCTGGCCTGGTGTCCACATGGAACCTGGGTGTACACCTGGAGCCTGATGCCCCACGTGGATACCTGGGCCCAAGTGGTCATCAGATCCTAGGAAACTTTCAGGCCACAGGTGCACATAAAGCTCCAAGTGGCCACGTAGGCCACAGGTTGATACACAGGATCCAGGTGGACACTTGGTGCAAGATGAACACCACGCCCCAGGTGTCTACCTAGTTCTCAAGTGGACACCAGGCACTAGATTGACACACAGGTACCAGGTGGATATCAGCCCCCAAGTGAACACCAGGCCCCAGGTGGTTGGGTTACATATACCATAGGTGGCCATCAGGTCCCAGGTCTATATCCACTCCCCAGTTGAAAATCAGGATCCAGGTGGATACCCATGTCCTAGGTGAACACCAGGTTCCAAATGAACATCAGGCTCCAAGTGAACACACAGGCCCCAGTTCAATACCAGCCTCAGGTAGACATCAGGACCCAGGTGGACCCCAGGCCCAATGTGCATGCCTAGTCTCTTGGAATACACCATGTTCAAGGTGGACACCCAGACTCCAGGTAGACATCTGGTGCCAGGTGGACATCTGGCTGCAGGTGGACATCAGGCCCCAGGTGGATACCCAGTCTACAGGTGTAAATCAGGCCCCGGTATTTCATCAGGCCCCAGTTAAACACTTGACTAAAGGTGTACATCAAGACCCAGGTTGACACCCAGGCTTCAGGGCACACTGGGCCCAAAGTGTACACCCATGCCCAGGTGGACATCAGGCCCAAGGTGTACACCAGACCCCAAGTGGACATCAGGCTCCAGGTTGACGCCAGTCTCTAGGTAGATCCTTAAGCCCCAATTGGTCATCAGGCCCAAGGTGGATACCTTGACCCCAGGGGATCACCAGGTCGCAGGCAGGCCCCAGGTGGACACTAGGCCCTAGGTTAACACAAGATCTGACATAGTTTCAGCCCCCATGTGGACTTTAGTCATAAGGAGCTTACCTAGGCCCTAAGTGGACATCAGGCCCCAGGTTGACACACTAAACCAGGTAGAAGTCAGGCTCTAAGTAGACACCCAGGCCCTAGGTAAAAACTTCAGTCCCAAGCCAACATCAGGCCCTATGTGGACACCCAGACTCCAGGCAGACATCAGGCTCCAAGTGAACACTGAACTCAAGGTGGTCATCAGGCCCCAGGTGAACACTGAACTCAAGGTGGTCATCAGGCCCCAGGTGAACACTGAACTCAAGGTGGTCATCAGGCCCCAGGTTGACATATAGGCCTCAGGTAGACAACAGGCACAGGTGAACTTCAGGCTCCATATGAACATCAGGCTCCAGGAAGAAATCTGTGCCCCAATTAAACACCAAGTCTTAGGTAGACCTCAGGCCTCAAATGGATGCCCAGGCCCCAGATGGATATAAGGCCTCAGAGAAACACCAGGCCCCAGTTAGACATTAGACACCAGGTGGACACTCAGGCCACAAGTGAACATCTGTCCCCAGGTGGACATCCATCCCAAGGTAGACATCAAGCCAGAGATGTACACCCAGGCCCCAGGAGAACTACAGGCCCCAGGAGGACACTCAGGCACCAGGAGGACAGCCAGTCCCTAGGTAATGACAAGGCCCCAAGTGGACATGATGTTCCAGATGGATTTGAGGCCCCAACTGAATACTAGGTGCAAGTGTATATCAGGCCCCAGGTGGACCCCAGGTCTCAGGTGCACACCAGGCCCCAGGGGAACACCAGGCCCTAGGTAAGCATGCAGTCCCAGGTGGACAGCAGGTGCCAGGAGGACATCAGGACCCAGTTGGTCATCAAGCCACAGCTGAACACCAGTTCCCCATGAATGCTAGTCCTCAGGTGGGCACCTACTCCTCCCATGTGCATCAGGTACCAGGCTGACACACAGGCATCAGCTGAACTCTGGGCCTTAGCTGAACATCAGATCCCAGGTGGTCACCCAGGCTCTAGGTGAACACTGGGTATTAGGTGGACACCAGGTCCTAGGTGGATGTCTGTGCTCCTGGTGAACCTCAGGCCCCAGTTGACACTCAGGCCCTTTATAGACATATGGCTCCATGTGCATTCCCAGGGCCAGGTATACATGAGGCCCCAGAGGAACACCAGCCCTTAGTCACCTAAGACTGAATTCCCCTAGGGCTGGAGATTGAGTATTCACCTGGGGCCTAGGAAACTACCTGGGGCCAGATGTCCATCTGGGGCCTGATGTCTACTAAGGTTCAGATGTCCACCTACGGCGGGGTGTTTTTCTGGGACCCAGAGTCCACCTGACATCTTGGTATCAACCTGGGGCCTACGTGTCCACTTGGAGCCCGATGTGCACCTGAAGCCTGAGTTTTCACCTAGGATCTGATGAGCACATGGGGCCCAGGTTTCCATCTGAAACATCAGGCTCTAGATATATATCTGGGCCCCAGGTATACACTAGATACCAAAAGAACTCCAGACCCTATCTTAACATGGGGTCCTAGGTGGAATGTTGAATTATAATCCCCACATATTGAAGGAGGGGCCTGGTGGGAGGTGATGGAATCACGGGGCAGACTTCTCACTTGTTGTTCTCGTGATAGAGTTCTTACAAGATCTGGTTATTTGAAAGTGTAGCACTTCCCCCTTCTCTCTCCCTCCTCCTCTCCCATGGTAAAAAGGGCTTGCTTCCTCTTGGCCTTACATCATGATTGTAAGTTTCCCGAGGCCTCCCAGTCATGCTCCATATTAAGCCTGCAGAACTGTGGGTCATTTAAAACAGTGTGAAAATGGACAAATAAAAGGCCTTAGGATAACAACCATGTTGCAGGCCATAGGTGGACATCTGGCTGTAGCTGGACACTATTCCCCAGGTGGATACCTAGTCTCAAGGCTGACATTAATCCCCAGGTAAACAACAAGCCCCAGGTAAACACCTGTGCCCCAAGTAGACATCAGGCCTCAGGCTGACACTCAGCCCAAGCTCCACATTAGGCTCCAGGTGGACACCCGGACTCCAGGTGGATACTGGGCCTCGGGGTACACCAGATTCCTGGTAGGCATAAGGCCCCAGGAGAACACTAGAATCCGGGTGTACATAAAGCCACTGGTTGACACCAAGCCCTCAGATGAATACCAGGCCAACTGGTAGACATTAGGCACATGAGAATACTTGGGCACCAGGTGGATATCAGGCCCCAGGTGAGCATCAGACTTCAGGTGGACATCATTCTCCAAGTAAACTCTAGCCCCAACTAAACATCAGGCTCCAGGTGGAAGCCCAGACCCCGGGTGCACTTCTGGCCACAGTTGAACATCTGTCCCCAGGTGAACATCAGACCATGGATGGATAGCAAGTCCCCAGGTGGACATCAAGTCAAAAGTGAATATAAGTCTCTAGGAAGACATCTGGCCCCAGGTGAATACTGAACTAGAGGTTTACATCAGACCCCACATTGACAGCAAGACCCAGGTAGAGAGTAGGCCCCAGGTGAAGACCAGGCCCAGGTGGATACTGAACTAGAGGTTTACATCAGACCCTAGATTGACATTCAGTCCCCAGGTGGTCATGACACCTTAACTAGACACCAAGTCCTCAGGTTGATACCCAAGTCCCAGGTGGACACCAGGTCAAAGATGAACACAAGACCTAAGGCTGACATTCAAGCCCCAAGTGGACACCAGGCCCTAGGTGAATAATATGACTCAGGGGATCATTAGGACCCAGCTGCATACCAGTCCCCAGGTTTACACGAAGCCCCCAGTGGCTTCCTAAGCTCTAGCTGGACATGAGGTCTCTAGTAGACACCCAGGACTAAGGTGGACATCAAGCAGCAGATGGACATCTGGCCACAGATGAACATCAAGCCCCACATGGCTACCTAGTCCCCAGGTAGACATCAGGCCCCAGTTTGACATCAGTTTCTGGGTGGATCCCTAAGGCCCAGGGGGATATCCAGTCTCCAGCTGAACATCAGTTTCCACGTGGATGCCCAGGCCCCAGGTGGATAACAGGTCCCAGGTGAACACAAGGCCCCAGGCAGACATCAGGCACCGGGTGGACACTGAGACCCTCAGAGGACATCTGTCCCCAGGTTGACATCCCTCTCAAGGTGTACATTAGGTGACAGATGTACACCCAGGTCCAAGGCAGACATGAGTCCCCAGTAAAACTCAAGGCCCCCAAGGACATTCAAGCCCTAGGTGGATGCCCAGATCCCAGGTAACTACAAGGCCCTAGGTGGATATCAGATTCCAGATGAATATTAGGCCCCAAGTGGATACCTAGGTACCAGGTAGACACCAGGCCCTAGGTGCACCCCCAGCCTTCAGGTGCACACTAGACCCCCCGGTGATCACAAGGCTCCAGGTAAGCACCCAGTCTAAGGTAGACACCATGACCCAGGTGGTCATTAGGCTACAGCTGAACACCAACCTTGAGTGAACATCAGATCCCAGGTGGGTACCTAGTCTCCAGATGGCTATCGGGCCACAGGTGGACACCAAGCCCCCAGATGAACATCAGGCTTCAGGTGGACATCATGCCCCAGGTGAACTCCAGGTCTCAGCTAGCTGAACATCAGGCCCCAGGTGGATGCCTAGGTTCCAGGTGCACATCTGGTCACAGTTGGACATTCAGCCCCAGGTGAACATCAGGCCATGGGTGGATAAACAGTCCTCAGGTGGACATCAGGTCAAAGGTGAACATCAGTACTCGGGTGGACATCAGGCTCCAGGTTGACATCAAGCCCAAGGTGGACACTGGACTAGAGGTTTACATCAGGCCCCAGGTTGACACCCAGGCTCAGGTGAACATTAGGCCCCAGGTAGAAACCAGACTCCAGGTGGATACCTAGGCCCCTAGTAAACCTCAGATTCTAGGTTGACATTCAGGCCCCCAGTAGTCATTTGGTCCCATGTGCACACTCAGATGCCAGGTTCACATGATGTCTCATCTGGACACCAAGGGGCCAGTTTGATACCCAAGTCCTAGGTGAGTGCCAGGTCCAAGGTTACACTCAAGCCCCAAGTGGACACCAGGCCCTAGGTGAATAATACAACCCAGTGGTCATTAAGACCCAGATGGATACCAGTCCCCAGGTTAACAGGAAGCCCCCAGTGGGTACCTAGGCCCCAGCTGGACATCAGGCCTAATGTGGTCACCCAGGATCAAGATGGACATCAGGACTTAGGTGGAGATCTGGTCACAGGTGGACATCTGGTCACAGGTGGACATCAAGCCTGCTGTGGATACCTTGTCCCCCGTGGTCAAGAGGCCTCAGTTCAACACCAGTCCCTGGGTGGATACCTTGGCTCCAGGTGGAAATCCAGTCTTCAGCTGAACATCAGACTCCAGGTGAACACCAGGTCTTAGGTGGACATTAGGCCCCTGGTGGACATCAGGTACCAGTGGACATCCATGTCACAGGTGGACATTCAGGGCCCAGATGGGCATCGGGCCCCATTTGGGCATTGAGGCCCCAGGTGGATATCAGGCCTCAGGTGAACGGTTCCACATAGACATCAGGCCTTAGGTTGACACTCAAGCCCCAGGTGGACTGCTGCAGCCAAGCAGAAAACACACCCCCATCTGGAGATCTAAGATACAGCTGTACAACAAGCCCCAGGTTGACTTCCAGGCCCCAGGTGGACGATATGCCCCAGGTGGACTGCATACCCCAGGTGAACAGGAGGCAACAGTTTGGCACCAAGTACCTAAGTGAACACAAAGCCTTAGGTGATTACCAGACCGCAGGTAGTCAGTAGTCTCCAGCTGTAAAACAGTTCCCAGGTGGATACCTAAGCCCCAGGTGGATACTAGACCCCAGATTAACACAAAAAACAAGTAAAAAGTCAAGCCCCAAGTGGACAACCAGGCCCTAGCTACATATACAAGTCTGAAGCTGACACCAGGCCCTATCTGGACTCCCAAGCCCTAGGTGGACTTTAAGCCCCAGGTGAACACTGAACTCTAGGAGGACTTCAGGCCCCAGTTGACTACCTGACCCCACTGGGACACCTGGAATAGATGAACTTCAGGCACCAGCTGTACATCAGGTTCCAGGAAAATGTCCAGGCCCCAGGTGGGTATCAAGCCTCAGATGAACACCAGGGCCCAGGGAGACATCACGCACCAGGTGGACACTCAGGCCCCTGTTGAATATCCATCCCCAGGTGGACATCCATCCCAAGGTGGACATCAGGCCACAGATGTACACTTAGGCCTAAGGCAGATACCAGGCCCCAGGAAAACTCCAGGCCCCATGAGGACACTCAGACCCCAGGTGGATGCATTGGTCCTATGTAAATACAAGGCCCAAGGTAGGCATCAGGCTCCAGTGAACACTGGAGCCCAGGTGGGTACCTAGTCCCCAGGTGTGCATCAAGAAGAAGGTTGACCCAGTCCCCAGCTGAACTCTGGGCCCCAGCTGAACATCAGAACCCAGATGGTCATCCAGGCTCCAGGCTCCTAAGAACACATGGTCTTAGGTGGACATCAAGCCCCGCATGAACACCCAAACCCAGGTAGATATCAGGCCTGAGGTGCACACCAAGCCTTAGGTGGGCATCTGGCTCCAGATGGCCACAGGTGGATAACTAAGCCTCTGGTGAAAATCAGGCCCCAGGTGGACACCAGGCCCTAGGTGAACATCTAGCCCCAGGGGGACATCCAGCCTCTGGTGGACATCAGGGTTCACATGGATAAACAGTTTTCAGATGGACACCAGACCTCAGGAGGATACCAGTCACTGGGTAGACATCAGGCCCCAGGTGGAAAATGGGCTCAAAGTGTATATCAGGCCTCAAGCTGATAGCCAGGCCCCCAAGTTGTGCACCCAGGTGGCCATCAGGTGCCTGTGTATCAATCTAGTGCCTGATGTCCACCTGAGGACTATGTACACACCTGGGGCTTAGTGTTCACCCTGGGCCTGGTGTTCATCTTGTGCCCAGTGTCCATCTGGAACCTGGGTATCAATCTGGTGCTTGAGTTTCTACTTGTAGGCTTATGTGCACCTGGGGCCTATGTTTTTCTTTTTCCTAGGACCTGATGACTACCAGGGGCCCAGGTGGACACCAGGCCAGGAGAACTCCAGATCTTATCTGAACAGTAGGCCCCAGGTGGATGCCAGGGCCCCATGGGGTTTTTCATCAGGCCCCAGGTAGTCACTGGACTCTAGGTGGACATCAGCCCTCAGGTTGATACACACAAGGTGGACATGAGGCTCCAGCAGAATATGAGGCTCCAGGTTAATACCAGGCCTCACATGGTCCTCAGGACCCATGTGGGCATCAGTCACCAGGAGGATACCTAGGGCCAAAGTGGACATCAGGTCCCCATATGGACACCCAGGCCATAGGTAAATACTTAGGTCCCAAGCTGATACCAGGCCCTGTGTAAACACTCAGGCTCCAGGTGAACATCAGGCCTCAGGTAGACACTGGACTCCAGGAGGACACCAGGTCCCTGGTTGACACCAAGGCCCCAGGTGAACAATAGGCAAAAGTCCTGGCTGAACATAATATTCCAGGCAAACGTACAGGTCCTAGGAGAACACCAGGTCTTAGATGGACATCAGGCCCCACGTGGATGCCCAGGCCCCAGGTGGATATCAGGCCTCAGGTGAACACCAGACCCTAGGTAGACATCAGGTTCCAGATGTACACTCAGGCATTTTTAGTCTGTTCTCACATTGCTAATAAAGACATACCTGAGACTTGGTAATTTATATTTTTAAAAAAGGCTTAATTGACTCACAGTTCCACATGGCTGGGAAGGCCTCACAATCATGCCTGAAAGCAAATGAGGATCAAAGTCATGTCTTACATGGCAGCAGGCAAAAGAGCTTGTGTAGGGGAACCCCACTTTGTAAAAACCATCAGTTCTCATGAGACTTACTCACTACCATGAGAACAGCATGAGAAAGACCTGCCCCTATGATTCAATTACCTCCCACTGGGTCCCTCCCATGTCACAGGGAAATTATGGGAGCTACCATTCAAGATGAGAACTGGGTGGGAACACAGCCAAATCATATCATTCTTCTCCTGGTCCCTCCCAAATCTTGTGTCCTTACATTTCAAAACCAATCATCCTCCCCACATTTTCTTAGTCTTAACTCGTTTCAGCATTAACTCAAAAGTTCAAGTCCACAGTGTAAAACAAGGAAGGTCCTTTCCACCTATGACCCTGTGAAATCAAAAGCAAGTTAATTACTTCATAGATACAGTGGGGGTACAGCTGTTCCAAAAGGGAGAAATTGGCCAAAACCAAGGGGCTACAGGCCCCATGCAAGTCTAAAATCCAGCAGGGTAGTCAAATCTTTTTTCTTTCTTTTTTTTTATACTTTAAGTTCTAGGGTACATGTGCACAACGTGTAGGTTTGTTACATATGTATACATGTGCCATGTTGGTGTGCTGCCCCCATTAACTCATCATTTACATTAGGTATATCTCCTAGTGCTATCCCTCCCTGCTCCCCCTACTCCACGACAGGCCCTGGTGTGTGATGTTCCCCTTCCTGTGTCCAAGTGTTCTCATTATGCAATTCACACTTACGAGTGAGAACATATGGTGTTTGGTTTTTTCACGTTGCGATAGTTTGTTGAGAATGATGGTTTCTAGCTTCATCCATGTGCCTGCAAAGGACATGAACTCATCATTTTTTGTGGCTGCGTAGTATTCCATGGTGTATATATGCCACATTTTCTTAATACAGTCTATCATTGATGGACATTTGGGTTGGTTCCAAGTCTTCGCTATTGTAAATAGTGCTGCAATGAACATATGTGTGCATGTGTCTTTATAGCAGCATGATTTATAATCCTTTGGGTATATATACCCAGTAATGGGATGGCTGGGTCAAATGGTATTTCTAGTTCTAGATCCTTGAGGAATCACCATACTGCCTTCCACAATGGTTGAACTAGTTTACAGTCCCGCCAACAGTGTAAAAGTGTTTCTATTTCTCCACATCCTCTCCAGCACCTGTTGTTTCCTGACTTTTTAATGATCACCATTCTAACTGGTGTGAGATGGTATCCCATTGTGGTTTTGATTTGCATTTCTCTGATGTTCAGTGATGATGAGCATTTTTTCATGTGTCTGTTGGCTGCATAAATGTCTTCTTTTGAGAAGTGTCTGTTCATATCCTCTGCCCACTTTTTGATATGGTTATTTGTTTTTTTCTTGTAAATTTGTTCAAGTTCTTTGCAGATTCTGGATATTAGCCCTTTGTCAGATGAGTAGACTGCAAAAATGTTCTCCCATTCTGTAGATTGCCTGTTCACTCTGATGGTAATTTCTTTTGCTGTACAGAAGCTCTTTAGTTTAATTAGATCCCATTTGTCAATTTTGGATTTTGTTGCCATTGCTTTTGGTGTTTTAAAAATGAAGTCCTTGCCCATGTCTTAAAGCTCCAAAATTATTTTCTTTGACTTCATGTCTCACATCCAGGATATGCTAATGCAAGAGGTGGGTCCCCATGGTCTTGAGCAGCTTTGCACCTGTGGCTTTGCAGGGCACAACCGCCCCTCCTGGCTGATTTCACGGGCTGGTGTCAAGTGTCTGGCTTTTCCAGGCAAACAGTGCAAGCTGTCAGTAGATCTACCATTCTGGGGTCTGGAGGATGGTGACCATCTTCTCACAGCTCCACTAGGTAGTGCCCCAGTGGGGACTCTGTGTAGGGGCTCACATCTCACATTTTCCTTCTATACCACCGTGGCAGAGGTTCTCCATGAGAGCTTCATTCCTGCAGCACACCTCTGCATGGACATCCAGCCATTTCTATACAGCCTCTGAAATCTAGGAGGAGGTTCCCAAATCTCAGTTCTTGATTTCGGTGCACCTGCAGGCCCAACAACACATGTAAACCACCAAGGTTTGGGGCTTGCACCTTCTGAAGCAATGGCTTGAATGCTACATTAGCCTCTTTTAGCCATACCTGGGATGCGAAGCACCAAGTCTCGAGACTGCACAAAGCAGCAAGGTCCTGGGCCAGGCCCAGGAAACCATTTGTTCTTCCTAGGTCTCCAGGCATTTGATGGGAGGGGCTGCTGTGAAGACCTATGACATGCCCTGGAGACATTTTCCCCCATTGTATTGGTAATTAACATTGGACTCCTTGTTACTTACGCAAATTTCTGCTTCCAGCTTGAATTTCTCCTCAGGAAATGGGTTTTTCTCTTCTATTGTATCATCAGGCTGGAAATTTTTTCCAAACTTCTATGCTCTGCTTCCCTTTTAAATGTAATTTCCAATTACAAACCATATCTTTGTGAATACATAAAACTGAGTGCCTTTAACAGTACCCAATCCACCATTTGAACACTTTACCGCTTAGAAATTTCTTCCACTAGATGCCTTAAATCACCTCTCTCAAGCCCAAAGTTCCACCAATCTCTAGGGCAGGGGCAAAATGCTGCCAGCCTCTTTTCTAAAACATAGCAAGAGTCACCTTTATTTCAGTTCCCAACAAGTTCCTGTCAGCATTTTGATCAAAGCCATTGCCATTCAGCAAGTCTCTAGGAAGTTCCAAACATTCCCACATCTTCCTGTCCTCTTGTGAGCCCCCCACACTGTTCCAACCTCTGCCTGTTACCCAGTTCCAAGGTCGTTTTTACATTTTGGGGTATCTTTGCAGCACCACCTCACTCTTGGTACCAATTTACTGTATTAGTCTGTTTTCATGCTGCTAATAAAGACATACCTGAGACTGGGAAATTTATAAAGGTAAGAGGTTTAATGGACTCAGTTCCACATGGCTGGGGAGGCCTCACAATCATGGCTGAAGGTGAATGAGGAGCAAAGTCACATCTTCTATGGTGGCAGGCAAGAGAGCTTGTTTAGGGGAAGTGCCCTTTACAAAACCATCAGATCTCGTGAGACCTATTCACTATCACGAACACAGCACAGGAAAGACCCACCCTCGTTATTCAGTTACCTCCCATTGGGTCCCTCCCATGACACATGGAAATTGTGGGAGCTACAATTCAAGATGAGATTTAGGTGGGGTCACAGCCAAACCATATCAGGCCCCACGTGAACGTATGTCCCCAGGTAGACATCTGTCTCAAGGTGGACATCAGGCCACATATATATACCCAAGCCCCAAGGGTACACTTAAGCTCTGGGTGAATGCCCAGGCCACAGGTAAATACAAGGCCCAAGGTAGACATCAGGCCCCAGGTGGACCCCCCCACATCTCAAGTACACAACAGGCCTCCCCGCTGCCATCAACATCAGGCCCCAGGTGGAAACCCAGTCCCAGGTGGACACCAGGCACTTGATGAACACTAGGACCCATGTGGTCACCAGGCCACAGCTGGACACCTGTCCCCAGTGAACAGCAGACCCTAGGTGTATACCTCATCTCCAGGTGCACATCAGGCATCGGGTTGACACACAGGTCCCAGCTGAAATCTGGCCCTCAGCTGAACATCAGATCCCAGGATGTCACCCAGGCCCCAGCTAAACACCAAGTATTAGGTGGACATCAGGCCCCAGGTGGACACCAGGCCTCAGGTGGATATCTAGGCCTTTGGGGAACATCAGGCCCTGGTGGATGCTGAGGCCCCATACAGATACATGGCCCTATGTGGACACCCAGGGTCCAGGCAGACATTAGATTCTAGATGACCTTAGTCACATATGGCTGAGTCTACCTAGGGCCAATGACTGGGGCCTAGGTATCCAGCTGGGGCCAGATGTCTATCTGGGGCCTGATGTCCACCTCAGGCCTGGATGTCCACCTGGGCCATTGTGTTCCTCTTGAGCCCAGTGTCCACCTGGAACCTGGGTATCACCCTGTGACCTGGGTGTCCACTTACAGCCTGATGTGTATCTGGAGCCTGAGTTTCCAGCTAGGACCTAATGACCATCTGGGACCCAGGTACCCCCCTGGGGTATCTGGTTTCAGGTGTACACCAAGACCCTGGGTAGATACCAGGCCCCAGGTAAACTCAAAACCATATCTGAATATCAGGTCCCAGGTGACTGCCAGAGCCCCATGTGTACATTAGGCTCTATTAGACACTGGATTCCAGGTGGACATTGGCCCTGAGGTTGACACACACAGTCTAGGTGGATGAAAGGCCCCATGGGTATACTTGTGCTCCAGATGTTCATCAGTCCCCAGGTGAACATAAGACCACAGGTGGACATCAGGTCTCAGGTACGCATCTAGCCCTAGGTAAACCTCAGTTTTAAGTAAATAGCCAGTGGGCACACAGGTGCACAACAGGCCCAAGGTGGACACTGAACTCCAGGTGGGCATCAGGTCCTAGGTTGGTAACCATACACCAGGTGGACAGCAGTCCCCAAGTGAACACCTAGATTCAAAATTGACATCAGGCCCCAGGTGTACAACAGGCCCCAAGTGAACACCAGGCCCTAGGTGAATACCTATGCCCCAAGTGGGCATCAGGTCCCAGGTAAGCACTCAAGTCCCAAGCTGAACATCAGGACCCAGGTGGACATCAGTCAGGAAAGATTCCTAGGACCTCGGTGAACATCAAGCCAACAGTAAAAGCCCAGGCCCCAAGTGGATACTAGGCCCCAGGTGTACATCAGGCCCCGAGAGGACATTGGAATCTATGTGCACATCAGGCTGCTGGTTGACCCCACATCTCCAGATGAACACCAGGCCAACTGGTGGATATCAGGTGGCATGAGAAGGACACTTAGGCCCCAGGTGGATACCCAGGCCCCAGTTGCACATCTGGTCACCCAGGCCCCAAGTGGACATCAAGCTTCAGGTGGACATCATGGCCTGGGTTAACCTTAGGCCCCAGCTGAACATCAAGTCCCAAGGGAATACCCAGGCCTCAGTTGCACATCTGGCCACAGTTGGCCATCTGGCCTCAGGTGGACATTTGGCTGTGGGTGAATATCCAGTCCTCAGGTGGACATTAGGTCAAAGGTGAACATCAGTCCCCAGACGAACGTCAGGCTCAAGTTGCCATAAGGTCCCAGGTGGACCCTGAACTTGAGGTCTACATCAGTCCACAAGTTAACATCCATGACCAGGTGGGTAGTACACCTTAGGTGAATACCAGACCTAGGTGGACATCAGGTCCCAGATAGAAACCAGGACTCAGGTGGATACCTAGGCTCCTGGTGGATATCAGGCCTCAGGTGAACACCAAACCCCAGGTAGACATCAGGCACCATGTGGACACTCAGGCCCCAAGTGGACATCTGTCCCCAGGTGAATATCCAATTATAGGTTTACATCAGGCCACAGTTATATTCCCAAGCCTTAAGCAGACAGCAGGTTCCAGGAGAACCTCAGACCCCAGGAGTACACTCAAGCCCCAAGTGGACACCCAAGACCCTAGGTAACTACAAGTCCCTTGGTGGACATTAGGCTCCAGATGGATATGAGACCCTAAGTAGATACCAACGCTCTAACTGGACATCAGCCTCAGTTGGATTCCCAGGTCTTAGGTGTACATCAAGCCCGGGTGAACAACATGCCCCAGGTATTTATAAAGCCCCAGCTGGACACCAGTCTGCAGGTGGATACCTAATCCCCAGTTCGACATCAGTTCCCAAGTGGACACTAGGCCTCAAGTGAACAAAAAAGCCAGCAGTGTACCTAGTTCCCAGGTGGGCATCAGGCTCTAGGCTGACACACAGGCACTAGGCGGATATCAGGCTCTACGTGGATGCCTATACCCAAGGTGGATATCAGGTCCCAGGTCTATACCCAGTCCCCATCTGAACATCAGGATCCAGGTGGATACCCATGCCCTAGGTGAATACCAGGTTCCAGATGAACTTCAGGCCCCAGGTGGACACCAGGCCCCAGATGGATACCTAGGCCCCTGGTTAACATTGGGTGAACATCCAAGCACCAGATGGACACCTGTGCTGCAGATGGACACCAGGTCCCAAATGCACACCAAGACCTCAGGTGGATATCAGGCCCCAGGTGGATACTGTGCTCCAGGTGTGTATTAACTCCTGTTTGACACCCAGGCCCCAGATGGACACCAGGACACAGGTGAACATAAGGCCCCAGGAGGATGCCAGGCCTTATGTGCATATTTGCCTCCAGGTGGACACCCAGTCCCCAGGTGAACATCAAGCCCCAGGTAATCATCAGGCCCCAGGTGGACACCAGAATCCAAATGGACATATAGGCCCCTGGTGGACACCCAGGCTCTCGATAAAGACCAGGCCTCAGATGGATACCTAGGTCCAGAGTGGACATCAGGCCTGAGTTAGATGGTGAACTCCAGGTGGACACCAGGGCCCAGCTGAACATCAGGCCCCAGATGTACACACAGGCCCCAGGTAATGCCAGGCCTAAGGTAGACATCAGGCCCCAGGTAGACCCCCGGCTCCATGTGGATACCTAGTCTCTTGATGAATATCAAGCTCAAGGTGAACGTCTGGCACCAGGTGGTCATCTGGCCATAGGTAGACTTCAGTCTCCAGGTTTACATCAGGCTCCTGTTGGACACTGGACTGTAGGTGTGAATTAGGACCCAGGGTGACCTCCACACCCCAGATGGACATCAGATTCCAGGTTGACTCCCAGACCCCATATGGACACTAGGCCCTAGGTTAATGGCAGGCCTCAAGTGGTTCTCAGGCCCCATATGGACATCAGTCATATGGATCTTACCTAGGACCCAAGTGAACAGTCAGGCCTCTGCCTGATGCAAAGAACCAAGTAGACATCAGGTCCCAAGTGGACACACAGGCCCTAGGTAAATACCTTGATCCCAAGCCGATGCCAGTCTCTATGTGGACACCCAGGCCCCAGGTGCACATCAGGCCCCATATGAACTCTGAACTCCAGGTGGTCTTCAGGCCCCAGGTTGACACCGAGACCCTAGGTGGACATCAGGCATACGTAAACTTCAGGCCACAGCTGAACATCAGATTTTTGGCAAATGTCCATGCCCCAGGTGGGTATCAAGCTTCAGGTGAACACCAGGCCCCAGGTGGACATCAGGAACCAGGTGAACACTCAGTCCCACGTGGACATCTGTGCCCAGGTACACATCCATCCCAAGGTGGATATCAGGTCACAGATGTACACCCAAGCTCCAGGCAGGCACCAGGCTCCAGGAGAACTCTAGACCCCATAAAGACACTCAGGGCCCACGTGGTTGCTTAGGCCCTAGGTAAATACAATGCCCCAGGTGGACATCAGGCTCCAGTGAACACCAGCACCCAGGTGGGTACCTAGTCCTCAGATGTGCACCAGGTTGACACACAGTCCCCAGTTGAACTCTGGGCCCCAGCTGAACATGAGATATCAGGTGGTCACCCAGGCCTCAGATAAACACCAAATCTTAGGTGGCTATCAGGCCCAGGTGGACACCAGCCCTCAGATGGACACAGCCCTCAGATCACCAGGTAGATATCAGGCCCCAGGTGGATATCTAGGCCCATGGTGAACATCAGGTCCTAGTGGACATCCAGGCTTCATATGGACATCAGGTCCCATGTCGACACCTAGCCCCAGGTGAACATCACACTCCAGGTGGACACCAGACCCTAAATGGACATCAGGCCACAAGTGGTTGTCTAGCCCCAGAGGGACATTCAGCCCCAAGTGGACATCAGGGCCTGCATGGATAAACCATTTCCAGGAGGACACCAGTCACCAGGTAAACATCAGGCCACAGGTGGACACTTGACTCAGGCTGTATATCAGGCCCCAAGTTGACAAGCAGGCCTGAAATGAACACCAAGGTCCCAGTGGATCACAGGCCCCAGCTGAACACCAGACTCATGTGGACCTCAGGCTGCAGGTAGACACCATGCCTAAGATAGATACCTCGGCTCTAGGTAGACATTAGACCCAAGGTGGGCACCCAGTCCCCAGGTGATCATCAGACCCTAGGTAGACATTCAGGTTCCAGACACACATCAGGCCCTAAGTGACACCCAGGCCCCAGTGATCACCAGCCTCAGGTGGACATGGAGGCCCAAGGTGGAATTCAGGCCTGAGGAGGATATTTGGCCCCAGGTGCACATCAGCAGGTGGATACACTGTCCCCAGGTCTACATTAGGCCCTAGGTCGACACCAGTTCCCAGGCTGATACCTAGTCCTCAGGTGGCTATCCAATCCCCAGAGTAACATTAGGCCCTTGTTGGATCCCAGACTCCAAGTGGATTCCTAGGCCCCTGATGAACATCAGGCACAGGTCTACAGGCAGGCCTTGGGTGGACATAACTGTGTAAAGGTAAGGAGTTGACCTGGGGGGAGGGTGAGCACTGAGCAGCCCAGTGGGGTCCTGAGTAGGTCTTATGGAAGGAAGGGGGTGAGGGGATGGAACCTTAAAAAAGCGACCTCACTTCCTTGATGACAGACCCTAACAGAACTTAGGATTCTGGTAACCGGGCACCCAAATCCTACAGTCAGCCCTGTAGCCAGCTCATTTAGTGGGAGACGCTCAAGAGAGTAAGATGTTCTCATGCTACATCCCCACATCTCAAGGCTCCTGCTTCAGGAAGGCCCAGAGTGAGAGCCATTTCTGATGATGCTGACAAAGGTTCATCCCTCACCCCAGATGCCTCTGCACATTTGGCCGAAGGCCCCAGGTATCACAGGACAGCCCAGGGCAGGCCCTTCCGGGCTGAGGGTCACCACTGATATGAATGGGGCTGCATCTGTACATTGTCCTTGACCAGCTGGAGCCTCTGAAACCCACTGATGTACAGGCACATGGTGAGGTGACCTCCAGTCTGGAAGACTATCTGGGAGTGCTGTCTTGGGGCTAAAATTCCTGTAAATTCAGTGAGGTTGTTTTTGTGTTTGGAAATTCCAGTGGAAAGTGAGTGACATTGGTGACGATTCTCCTTTCTCAGCTCCTGCTTCCATGTGCAGAAATACAGTTATTTCCAGCACCAGCTGTTGAGTTAGTGCCAGCACCAGGGGAAGATCCCCTCCAGAGACAGTGGTGGAGCTAGAGGCAGCTCCAGAGACCTCCTGTCCCTGCCTTGGGACTGCCAAAGTCTAGCCCAGTGAGGAGCTGCCTGACTTCATGTCACTTGCTCTAGCCACTGGCCTCAGCCATGCAGCTAAAAGCGTGGCTGAAGCTAGAGCTGGCAAAGAGGGTTGGGCCAGCACTGCCCCAGCCAGCAGCTCCCATGCTACTCCCAGTCTGGGACACAGTGGGAGCTGTGGAGGCAGAGAACAGGCTGTGCAGTCTGGGATCCTGTGCCTTGCTAGAGAGGGGCTTCTGTCATTTGGCAGAGCCACAGCCCTGCTGCTGAAGAGGCTGCTGCTGCTGCTGGGTGTGTTTGCCTCCTTGAAGGAGTTGCTAGAGAGCAGGAAAAGAAGCCTGCAAGGAGGGGTTCCAGCAGCTCCTCCTGTCCCAGAGGTGGCCTCCTCCAGGCATGGAGGTTTGCCCTCTGCTGGGCATCTGGGATGTTTGCTGCCTGGGATGGGCTCTTCTTGACAGGCAGGCAAAGGGTGAGGGGGTCAGGGGGTGTCTCCAAAGGAAGCTTCCAAACTCAGCAGCTGCACATCAGGGTCTCCATGCCTCCACCTGCCCAAGGATTTATTCATAGTGTTAGAATTAAAAGTTTATACAATGACATTTAAATAAAGTTTGACTTTTTGAAACTTGAATGCCTTCTTTCACTCCCTAATGTTGCAGATGATATTTTTGAGGCATCCTGGAAACCTCTAACAGTTGTGTGCTTTTGTACTTTTACCTGTTTTGACTCTCCCTCTGGTTTATTGTGGAAAGAGGGATCATGTAGGTTCATTTCTCAGGCAGATAGATCACCTTTTACCATCAAAGATTTAGTATCACAGTTTCTTTCCAAAAATTATATGTGCAAGTTGATATGTTGGTATTTTTGCTAATCTGGGGTTAAAACAGAATGCCATAGACTAGATAACTAATAAACAACAAACTGACTTCTCACAGTTCTGGAGATGGATAAAATCTCAGGTCAAGTGGTCAGCGGATTCCATGTCTGGTGAGGGCTGGCTTTCTGCTTCATAGACAACCATGTTTCTACTGTGTCCTCACATGACAGAAGGGATGAGGGATCTCTCTGTGGTTCCTTTGATAGGAGTATGAAGACCATACATGAGGTCTCTGCCTTCATAACCTAATCACTTCCCAAGGGTCTACTTCCAAATACCATCACACACGGAATTAGATTTCAACACTTGAATTTGAGAGGGACAATATCATTTGGTCTATAGCATCCAGAGGCTTATGTACTCAGAGGAAATCTATAATCTTTTATAAGTATTTGCTGGTCCCCTCTGAGTTTGGGGACATCTTTATTGCTACTCTTGATTCAGCTGGGTCCAAGATTCAATTCTACATTTGTCAGCATACCTTGGTCATGGGACAGAGGGAACTTTAGAGGCAACTGGCCATTTGGAGTTTTAGGATAACTGATGGAGAGAAGGCTTGGATCTGGATGAGGAGAAGTGGAGGGAGGAGAGGACTACGCTGCAGAAGGAGAATGAGCAAAATGAGAAAGGGGAAAAGAGACATCTGAATATAGAGGTCAGCTGAAAGACAAGGAAGGTGTGGGCTTAGTGAGCAATGAACTTATTTTGTTGCTGCTTACATTTGCCAAGTTGCCCCTTAGGTTTGGCCAGAGAAGTTTGTAATGATACAATTCTTGATTCAGAATAGCATTTGGAAGCCCTCACATACCAACCAAAAAGTACTGCTCATTAGGCCTGAGAAACCTTATTTTCATTTTTTAAACTCATTTCCTGTTTGCCCTGAGGATGCTCTTGTCTCTAATCCTAATGTATAATAACATCACATATATTTCTGTTACATTAGGGTTAGAAACACGTTCTGTTCAGAAAGCACTCCAAGAATAGTTTTTTATTTTCCAAATGAAAATCAGTCAGTTTTGCTTCAGCCTCCAAGAACATGTTTATGTAAAATTAAATGAGTGCTGGCAGTGAGCTGAAGTTTTTTTTTAGTGGGAATTGAAGGCATCCCTCAAATGAGCAATGTTCCTCAAAACAAATGTTACCAAGTGGCCACTGTAGTGATGCCATTTAGACAGGCATAAGCATGATGCTTGTAATGCAAGTAAGAGAAGTGGCTGTTTTCCCACAAGTGGAGAGGATGTGGGCTTAAACAGCCTCGTTAAAACTGGTGGCATTCAGTAGGAGCATAATGCTTATGCGCCTTGTGTCTCAGGCCCTCATCCTGCCAGTTGGTCACCTCTGAATGAAGACACAGAGATCTGTGCTCCTGACAGATAAAAAGCAAAAGACAATGCACCCCCTGGATCACAACAGGAATGCACAGAACTACGAAGGAAGGAGAAAGGAGAACTTAGTCCAGGTTTACTGGTGACCCACAGCAAAATATGCCAAAATGGATGCCTGTCCATTGAGGACCACACACTCTCCAGGGTTAGGCTGGCTCCAATAAGAGTCTCACAGAGCTATGACTATGTTCTACTGTTTGATTCTCCTTCCTATGACAAAAAAAAAAAAAAAAAAAAAAAAAAAAAAAAAACTACCACTTTTGGATGTCACAAACACAAAATAGTAACATAAAGAGAGTTGAAATAAACAGGATGACTAAATTTCACCAAGAATGTCAAAAAATGTGTGTCGGGCACTCTCTCTGCAGAGCTCCACACAGGAGATCAATGAGGAACTGTTTGATGGGTCCAACTTCTCCATCTCCATGGACCAAGAGCAGGTGCGCCACACCACCAACTATGGCCAACATGAGCCTGATGTCCATCTGGGGCTTAGCTATCCATCTGGGATTTATACCCACCTTGGGCATGGTGTTCATCTGGGGCCTCATATCCACCTGGGTCCTGGGTGTCAACTTGGTGTCCGATGTCCACCTAGGGCCTACATATTCACCTGGGCCTGTTGTTGACCTGGGGCCTAGTGTACATTTGGAGCCTAAAATCCACAAGGCACCTAGGTATCTACCTGGGGACTGGTGTACAGCTGAAGCCAGATGTCCACCTGGGTCCTGATGTTCACCTGGAGTCTGCTATATATCTAGGGCTGCTATATACCTAAGGACTGATGTCCAGTTGGGGCCTCAGTATCCTTCTGTAGCCCAATGTCCACATCTGAGATGTTATCCATCTGGGGCCTGGATGTCCACCTAGGGACCTGATATACACCTGGAGGCTGCTGTCCACCTGGGAACTGATGTTTACTAGGAAAATGGTATATACATGGGACCAGGTATCCATCTGGGGCCTGGGTGTCTATTGTGGGCCTTGATGTTAATCTGGGGCCTGGGTGCCCACTCAGGGCTTGATGTTCATCAGGATCTAAGTATCCATTTGGGGCCTGATGTCTCTGTAGGACCTGGTGTTCTCCTAGAATCTTGGCCTCCACCTGTGGCCTAATGTCCATCTTGGGCCTTCATGTTCACCTAGGGCCTGATGTCCATCTGGGCATTGGGTATTCACCCGGGGACTGGTGTCAACCTGGGGCCTGATGTCCACCTGGGATGGGGTTTCCACCCAGTGCTGATGTCCATCTGGGGCCAGATTTTCATCTGGGACCTGATGTCCACATAGGTCTGGGTGTCCGTCTGGGGCCTGATGTTCAGCACGGACCTAGGTATTTACTTGGGGCCTGATGTCCACTTGTCCTTGGACTGTGGGCACCTGGAGCTGAGAGACCACTCCGTCATTTTCAGTATCATGTGCCGGGCACACACCTGGCATAGGACTAGTGCTAAGGGCAGAATTACTGAGTGAATAAATAAGGAGGTGTTACACATCCCTTCTTTCTTCTGGCCACCTCATAATGTGGAGATCATTAAAATAAACTGGAAGCACATGACCTCAGCATGACTTTCTCCTAGCTCCAGTGGGCACCAGGGACTCAGGGGGCTGCCCTCCCACCACCCACATGGCCAGGAGGAGCATCACAGAACAAAACAGTCATCTGCATTAGGGGGTCCTGAACTTAGTGACCCTCCAGGGTCCCAGGAGGGAAAGGAGCAGAAACCGCAGGCTCTAAGGGCACTAAGGGAGACCTTGGAAGCCTCTCTTGTCCCCTTTTTGCCTCCAGCTCCTGGGTTATGCCGCTCATTCTCAAGGCACCCTTACCTTGGCCAGGGCAGTGATTTCCCTCAACTTCCAAATGAGGACCTCAAGGACCCAACAGGGCCTGCTCTTGTCCCAGGATTTTTGACACAGAGTCCAGTGGCTGGGAGCATTCTGTCTTATCCCAAATCATCACCCAAGCCCCCAATCCTCTCTCTGCTCTGAAGGACCCCCCAGGAGTAAAAAGCATTATATGTTGGAATCACATTATATGTTGGGATCACATCATAAAAAGGAGAACATGTGAGCTTAATCCCCTGTACCTACACTATGACAGGTGGGACCATCCAATTCCAGGTACCCACTGGTCCAGAGGTGGACTGTAGGACCCTAATCTTATCCTTCCAAGGCTGTGCTGGTCAGGGCCCTGGCCCAGAAAGAACCTTGGGAAGCTTATGGATCCTCCTGCCCATGCTCTGGGTCCTTGTCTGAGCCTGACCCTAAAACTCAGCAGATCGAATAGGACTTGCTGGTTATACTTTGGTCAAGGGTGTAACCTCCTATATCTCTAATTCCTCACAGAGTTCTTGCCATGTTGTCCCACCTATCCTGTTCTCAGACCTCCAGAGTCAGAGAGGTGATGGGCTACTGACTGGTAATTCCATCTGGAGGTCTAAGAGCATCTCCTACATAGCAAATTGTTACAGAACTCTTCACATCCACCACCCTCAATCCTATTCCCACCAAAGTCCCCCCATCTCAAGCACAATGGTCTTCGAGATCCTCAAGTCAAAATTTTAGGGTTCATTCATCCCTGGGGGCTACTGTTCCCTCGCTCTGCAATTTCATTTCATGAGTAAGTTCTACGTGTCTCCAGAACTTTTTTTATTCTTTTCACTTCGCTCTGTGTCCATTAATTTCATGATGTTCCAGGCTACCACTGATTCTCACCTGGATGTCTATAGTGACATCCCCAGCTGTCCTGGCTTCCACCACCACCTGCCTACACCTCACTCTCCATGCAGCAGGCAAAATGTCTATGTAACATTTACATCTAACTATGCTACTTGCTGCTGAAAACCATCTAAAGGCCTTCCAACACACACATCATAAAATCAGAACTTCTGACTATCATATGGCAAAGACTAATAGTGTTGCCCATCCAGTATCTATCATTCTGTTACGCCTTCTTATCAGAACACCTTCAGGGCTAGAATCATGAATATGTAATGCTTAGTTCTCAGGTTGGTGCAAAAGAAGTTGTGGTTAACATAAAACCCTAATTTAAACTGGCTCAGTTTTCCCATACAACTGAAACTTACATTTGTTTTATCTGAATTCCTTTCTTAGAAAACCAACCACCAGGACTCACAGATGGTATCAAGGAACTGAAACTTTCTGGCAGTTCATTGAGATACACCTGCTGCTTGTTGGGCAACTCCTCTTACTCACCCTTTCCTGATTCCTGTTTTCCTGTATGTAGTATATTCATTTCCCACTAGATACACCTCTAACTTTAGTTGGGGTGGGAGACTGACTTAAAGCTGATCTCCTATGTCCTGGCTGATGACATCTGCATTAAAGCCTTTCTTCTCTGGAAACACTCCTTGTCTTAGTGATTGGCTTTCAGTGTGGTGAGCAACTTGACCTAGGCCAAAACCGCTGCATTCAGCAACATAATTTCTAATCTTCCTTGCAACCAGAAGTCATCAGCTTTGTTATTCTGGGCAATGAAATGGAATCCTACTAGAAAGTTCTTTGAGAATTCTGACTTTCCTGATGCAAGTTTTGCCACACACTGGTTGCACTTTCTTCCGTGTTTCCTATCTGGTATACAATTTTGATGGCCCGAGCAACCATAGCTATTTTGGAATGGTGATGTAAAGTCTAAGAGGCTCCAAAAGAATACATCACTGAGCCTTTTCAGCCATTAAAACTATCTACCTCCACCTTGGACTTCCCATTACCTGATAGAATGAACCTCCTTGTATTGAACTCACTGTGCTGAAGATTGAGTTTCTCAAATTTAATTGCAAATGATCCACGTGGCCTATCAGGGCCTGCATCTTTTGGTCCCCATCTAGTTCTTGGATTCTACTGTCCACATCTTTCTGGTTGTTCAATTCATTCTTTCTCATTTTTGTCTCAAGACCTCCCATAAGTTAACACTCCCATCTCTGTACACAACCATCCTCCTTCCATGGCCTTTTCTCACTTGTAATGCTTACATTTATCTTTTTATTAGCTGACTCCTAATTCTGGAATTAAAACTTTATGGGAATAGAAACTTCAACTGAGTTTTTAATCCCTGAATATGTGGTGCCTAAAAGTATAGTGGTAGGCACTTAGTAAACATTTGCTGAATGATTGGAAGGAATGGGTCCAACTCTCAAGTGCAATTTCTTTAGTGTTCAAATTTTTGAACATAATGTACAGTCATAATGAGGTCTTCTTTTGGAACTTCACAATGGAAAAGATAATGCACATATGAAAATTTAATACTTGGATTGTTATGACTGGTGTGTTTTCTCTCTGCAGTCCCATGTACAGAAAAAGCAAAATCATGAACAGAAGACTATTAGGAGAGGATGAAATGAACAGGCCTTGTTTGTTTTGCTTTTCTGTTTCCTGTTTGTTCTTCTTTGTTGTTTTTTGTGTATCTTTGATAGTTTGGATGACTCTGAAAGGAAAAGAAATAAACATTTTTTCTATTTTAAGACCAAATTTTTAAATCTATATCACATCTCTATTCATCTCTTCAAAATTCAGTTTCATTTGCATTAATTTTCTTCTGAGTTAGAATTTCTACTAACATGAAAAAGTCATTTTTAAATTTTAATCTTTTATGATCTGTTGTTTCTTAAAGTGGTTTAAAGCCCTTAAATATGTTATGCTTTTTATTTTACTTACATGTTCTTTCTAGGTTTTCAGGTAGAAGATTTAGTTCTTTCTTTATATTTTTGTTTTTTTCTCTTTAACTTCAGGGATACTTAATGATGGGCTTAGCAATTTCCAGATATATGAAAATTTTTGTTATTGTTGGCTATGAGGTTGAGAAACACAATATGATATTGATTATTTAGAATGCATTGATTATTTTTCTCCTTGTCTAATTCATGAGCTACTTTTAAAAACATAATAAAATGTACATTCTTTATTTGTTTGATATACATTTGTATAGGTTTAGATAAAGCTTATTGATCACGTTATTTATACCTTTTTAGCTTTTTCAGTTTTGTTCTTTCAACGTTACTAACCAGTTTACTAATGGACTAGTTAAAACTTATTTTCTAACTATTTCCCCTATACCATGTATTTAGTTTAAAATTTCAAAGTTATACATTTATTTATGTTAAAGATTTACATAGCTTCTTATCAATTGTTCTTTACAACTGTTCTTTGTAAAGTCTTTTTTGATATCCTGTGATTTGCCCTTTAAGTGGTGTTGAAGGGAAATAATAAAGCAACTGAGACAAGGTGATAAGAACCAGGAGACAGACGTAAGTCAATATGTCAATTTATTTTGAAATTTAACTATACAACAGCAAGAGAAAAAAGTGTTGTAGATCAGCAACAATAACAGAAAAAATAACACTGAGTCTCAAAAATTTTAAGAAGTTTTTACACACACACAGCAATCCAAACAGCTATGCAGCATAGGAAACAACATAAAACAACTAAAGTTTAAAATACAGTGATTGTTCATGTAACGGCAGCTAGAAGAATATTTTGAAGCAGAAATTCAAAATTTCATGATAGTTCTAGACAAAAGGGAACTAAAATGCAAAGTGGATACTCGTCAGTCTCAGAGAAAAATTGGGAAAATAATGTGTATCAGAAATTAACATTAAATTACGATGTTCCTCAGGCAGGGCATGAATTAACTGAAAATATAGTATTAGAAATAGGGGATAGAAACAAAGCGAAGAGAATAAAACAGAATTAAGAATATTATCAAAAGAATTAGAAAGGAATAGGCATGGAAGATAAGATATACAAAGAAAGTCTGGCAGAGGTGTAATTGGAGTAACTTATTTCCTTCATTTTTTTCTTTGAGGAAAAATGAAATAGTGAAATATAATTAATTTTAAGACTATAACAGTCTCATAAATACACACATGCACACCCACACGCTCACGCAGGCACACACGCACACACTTTCTTGAAATAAAACAAAACTTGAATTTACATATTGAGAGGCAGCCATCATATGCCTGAACATTTTGGCCCAGAGACGATAATTCAAAAATATATTGTAAAAAAAAGTTTAACCTTAAAAATTATGTAGTGTGTGAATCTTCAAGTGTAAAGACCAAATCACTTACAAAAAAAAAAAAAAAATCAAGTTGATCTTAGATTCAAGCCCCAGATCCACATCAGGCCCCAGGTCAACACCAGTGCCCCATACGGATCCAGCATGACTATCGAGCCCCAGGGAGACATCAGTCCCCAGGTAGCTAGTCCACAGATGAACATCCAGCACCAGGTAGATATCAGGCCCCAAGTTTACTTCAGGCCCCAGGGGAACACCTAAGTCTCAGGTGGACACCAAACCCCAAGTAAACATAAAGTCCCAGCTGGACATCAGTCCTCAGCTGGACATCAGTCCTCAGCTGGACACCAGTCCCTAGGTGAATATTTGATCCCCAGCTGAACATCAAACCTCAGGAGCACATCAGGTCCCATGTGGATAGAAGGCCCAAGTGGAAATCTAGACCCACGAGAAACATCAGGTCCCTGAGAGACACACAGTCTCAGGTGGATACCAAGGCCCTTGATGGAAATAAGGCCTCACATAAAACCCAGGAGCCAGGTTGGTATCAGAATTTCAGGCAGCTGGCAAACATCAGGCCTCGGGTGGACACTGGACTCAAGGTGTACATCAGGACCCAAGGTGATCTCCAGGCCCCAGATTGACACCAGGTAATAGGTGAACATCAGACCACTGGAGGATATGTAGGCACCAGGTGGATACCTAGCTCTAGGTGGACCCCCCAGGCCTCAGTGAGACATCAGGGACCAAGTAGTCACCCATGCCCCAGAAGAATATCCTGGACACATGCAAACAACAGGCCCCAGATGCACACTTAGGCCACAAGTAGACCAGGCCTAAGGTGGACATCAGGCTCTAGGTTGATACCCAGGGCCTAGGTGGACAACAGGCCCCAAGTGAACTCCAGGCCCCAGCTGAACATCAGTTCCCAGGTGGTCTCCCAGACCCCAGGTGGAAATCAGGCCCCAAGTCCCACATGGATACCAAGGACCCTGGTGAACATCAACCCCCAGGTTGACACCCAGGGCCCAGGTGAACACAAGGCTTCACATGAAACATAGGCCCCTGACAGACCACAGGTCTCAGGTGTATAGCTAAGCCCCAGGTTGCTGCCAGTTTCTAGGTGAATATCCAGGCCTATGGGTACACTCAGACCCCTCGTGTATATAGGCTCCAGGTAAACTCCAGGCCCCAGGTGGACATCAGGGTTCAAGTGGACACACAGGCTCCAGGTATATATCAGGGCCCAGGTATACACCATTTTCCTGGTACATATTAGTACCCAAGGGGACACTGGACTCCAGGTGTACCTCAGGCTCATAGGTGGACACCCAGGCCCCATATGGACACCAACCTACAGGTGAGCATCAGGCTGCAGGAGGATACCCAGGCCTTAGGTAGCTATCAGACCCTATAAGGACACCAGGCCCCAGGTGGAACATCAGAGCCCAGTTGGGCACTCAGGTTCTGGGTAGACACCCGGGCCTCAGGTAGCATCAGGGCCAAGGTGGATACTAGACTCCAGGTGGACATCAGGCCCTAGTTGGACACTAGGCCCTAGGTAGACACCTGGGACCCTGCTGACCATTAGGCCCCAGAATAACTCCAGGCCTTAGGTGAACATCTGGTCCCAGTTGGATATCAGGCCCCAGGAGCACATCAGTCCCCAGGTGAATATCAGTTTCCAAGTTGACATCAGGCCACAGGTGGACACTGGGCTTGGGGTGTACCTCAGGCCTCAGATGGACACCCAGGCCTCAGGTGTACACCAGGCTCAGGTGGAAATCAAGGCACAGGTAAAACCATGCTCTAGGTGGTTATCTGTGCTTCAGGTGGACATCAGACCCCACGTGGATACTTGGGCCTCAGGTGGTCATCAGGCCCTAGGTGGAAACTCAGGCCCCAGGTGCACATCACGCTCCAAGTGGACACCCAGGTCCCAAGTTGATACCCAGGTTCCAGGTGGGCACTGGGCCCCAGATGAACACAAGGCCCCGGGTGGATACCAGAACCTGGGTGGACACCCACCTCTGAGGTGGATATGAGGCTCCAGGTGGACATCAAGCCTCAGGTAGATATCTAGTCCCCAGGTGGACATAAAGGCCCAGTTTAACACCATACCCTGGGTGGATACCTCAGTCTCAGGTGGATGCAGTCTCCAGCTGAACTTCAGGCTCCAAGTGGACACACAGGCCCTAGGTGAACACTAGGTCTTAGGTGGACATTAGGCCCCAAGTGGACACCCAGGCCCTAGGTGAACACTAGTTCTTAGGTGGACATTAGGCCCCAAGTGGACAATGAGGCCCCAGGTGGACACCCAGCCTTAACATGGACATCAGGCCAAGGTGTACATGAGGCTCCAGGTGAACACCAGTCCCCAGGGAGACCCTTGTCCCTGGGTGAACACCAGCACCGAGGAAGACATCCACCTCCACCTGGACACCATTCCGCAGTTGTATACTTAGGCCCTATGGGAGCACCAGGCCCCAAGTGAGTACATAGATCCCTGGTGGCCATTATGCACCAGGTTAACACCCAGGGCTTAGGTGGACATGAGGCCCCAGATGAATGCTATTTCCCAGGTGGATAAATAGGCCCCAGGCATACATCAGGTCCGAGGTCTATACCCGGTCTACAGGTGGAAACTAAGCCCCAGGTAGACACCAGCCACCAGGTGGATTCTAGGCCCTATGCAGACACCAGTCTGCAGGTGGACAGCAGGTCCCAAGAGGACATTATGCCCCAGGTTGACACCTAGGCTCCAGGGGGACACTAGGCCACAGGTGGTTACTTATGCCCCAGGTGGACATCAAGCCTTAGGGGAATTCCTAGTCCCCAACTGAACATCAGGCCACAGGTGGATGCCCAGGCTCTAGGTGAATACCAGGTCTCACATGGACATCAGGCCCCAGGTGAACATCAAGCCCCAAGTGAATACCTAGGTTCCTGGTGAACATCAGGACCCAGGTGGCACTCAGGCCCTAGAAGGACACTCAGGCCAAAAGTGGAAATCAGAACATATATGGACACTCAGCGCACACGTGGCTCTCAGGCCCCAGGTTTATACCACGTTCCTGGCAGACATCATCACCCAGGTAGACATTGGACTTCAGGTGTACATCAGCTTCCTAGGTGGACACCCAGGCCCCAGGTGGACACCAGCCCACAAGTGGACATCAGATCACAGGAGGACACCAAGGCCCCACATAGATATCAGACTCCAGAGCAACACCCAGGCCCCAGGTGGACATCAGGTCCCAGGTTAATTCCAGGCCCCAGATGGACCTCAGGCCCCAGCTGGACACAAGTCACTAGGTAGATACATAGGCCCTGGGGAACATCAGGCCTTAAGTGAAGTTCTAGGCTAGAGGTGGACATCTTGATCCAGTTGGACATGTGGTCCCAGGTGGACATCAGTCTCCAGGTGGACGCAAAGTCCCAAGTTGGACATCAGGCACTAGGAGGATTTTAGTCTTCCATTGAACACCAACTCCCAGGTTGACACTAGGCTGCAAATTGACACTGGACATCTGACAGATATCAGGCCCCAAGTTGACACCCAGGGCCCAGATGGACATGTGGCCCCATATGAACACTAGTCCCCAGTCAGGTAGGGTCTGGTTCCACCTGCAGCCTGATGTTTATCTAGAGACTGGATATACAGCTGTGGCCTAGGTATCTACCCAGGGACTGGTGTCAAACTGGGGCCTGATATCCACCTGGGGACTAGGTATACACCGGGGTCTGATGTCCACCTCAGCCCTGGGTGTCCCTCTGGGGCATGGTGTTGATTTGGATTCCAGTGTCTACCTGGAACCTGGGGCCAGGTTGTCCACTTCGAGCCTGGAGTTTTCACCTGGGGTCTGGTAGACATCTGGCCCCAGTAAACATCAGCCTGGGTCCTGGTTGTCCACTTAGAGCCTGGAGTTTTCACCTCGGACCTGAAGATCACCTGGGACCCAGGTGTCCACCTGGGACATCAGGCTCCAGGTGTATACTCAGGCCCCAGGTGAACAATAGGCCCCAAGAGTACTCCAGACAATATTTAAATATTAAGTCCCAGGTGGATGCCCAGGCCCCATGTGTACACCAGGCCCCAGGTAGACAGTGGACGCCAGTTGAACATCAGTCCTGAGGTTGACACCCATACTACAGGTGGATATCAGGCCCCAGGTGAATACCTATACTTCAGGTGCGCATCAGTCCCCAGGTGAACATAAGGTCAGAGATGGACATCAGGCCTCAGGTGCACATCTCACTCCAGGTAAACATCAGGCTTTAGGTGGATACCCAATCCCCAGGGCGTCATCAGAGACCAGGTTGACACAAAAAATTCCCAGTGGGTATCATGTTCCAGTGGACATCCAGGCTCCAGGTAAATACCCCAGCCCTATCATAACTGTAACCACCATAATGACAAATGATAGGTCTAGATACCATCATGCTCATTGCTCACTAAAGGATACTTAGCTATTTTATTTAAAATACAACTCCACTTATCACTCTGAGCAGCGACGTGCAGAGAGGAAAAGAAAATCCAGGCCTCAAGGAATCCATCCAAAATGAGGTAGATATTATAAGGAACAGAAATCCCCAAATGAAATGTTATAGTTGACTTAGAATAGTTGTTAAAACCCATTAATTTTCTTGCATGTTTGATACAAAGCATTATTTCCAGAGACTGAACCTAGAAAGAATTGCTTAAGACTAGGAGTCTTGTTCCAGCCTGGATCCCACACTGTTGAACATCTGTACATACTACACCACATTATACATAGCACTGACATGAACTGTATGCATTTAATTTTCTAATACTTGTTCATCTCTGGCATACTTTTTATATAGATATATATATTACAAATATGACATACATACATACACACAAAGTGTATAAGGGAAGGATAGCATAATTGTGCAATAACGTTTTTTGTGAAAGTGGTCGAAAGTGGATTGCTTTGGTGACATGCTGGAATGTGCTTCCCTTGGTAGAAGTAAGCCTTTGAAAACTAGTCGTTCGCATTTTTCTCTAGCAACTGGGAATACTAATAATTGAAGATGTGTTGGTATAAAAATAATCATAATCACAATTAAGTGGTGTTAATTATATCACAAGATATAATAGACATTATAGATATTATAAGATGCCAAAAAAAAGATGTCATAAAATCTTTGAGATGATTGACACGTTAAATGCGGCCTTGGTGGGCGGGCACAGCCACATCTGGAAGCCTTAGTCGCTGCCCGGTGCCTGCTGCGCCCTGCGAGCTCCGCGGCTGAGGAGCCAGGCCCTCGCTCCTGGCTCTTGGCCCCGCCTGTGGACCTTCTGTCCTTTGTCTTGCCTATGGGCCCCGGGCCTCGGCTGACCCGGGTTCCTGAAGTTAGTTGACGATGGGCTGGCGTCTGGGAGTGGGTCGTGGGCCTTGTGCTCTGGCCCCAGCGTCACCAGCGCCAGGTCTCCCCGCGGTGCTGCTGGCGATGCGGGATGCCCGGGCTCGGGCTCTGCTGGGTCGCCTGGCTCTGGGAACCCCGTCACCTTCCATGGCGGTTACCACGCTGCCCGCTGGTCAGCCCTGGTCTGCAGCCTTCCTGGGACCCCTCCGGCCCCAAGGAGGCATCACTCACATCCGCTTGCGACACCGGGGCCCAGCTGTTGGTGAGGTAGCGCTGGCGCTGCCGCTCTTACCCAGGCGAGTGGGACTCCCCCAGACCCGTGGCCCGCGCCGCCTGCACCTCCGCCAGGGCTGCACTGCGCCAAGTGGCTCCAGCCAGCCAGCCCTGGCCCTTGGGAGGGACTTTCCGCTCCCCGAGAAGATCGCCCTCGGCAGGGATACACGGCTATGGAGGACGCAACAGACGCCTTCTAAAGTTTGTGGAGACTCTTCGGCCACGCCAAAAGTTTCACCATCAGCTGTGATGCCTACTGGGGCGCAGAAACCCCTCAGGCATGTGGACCAGGTAATGCCTTTGCTGGGCAAAGTGCTGACCACCCCAAGGGCAGACCCCCCCCACTTCGTGTTCCTCCTCCTCCACGTTCCACATCCAAAGTTCTCTCACCATTTCTAAGCAGGAGAAATCAGAAGAAACTGAAATCAGAAAGAGAGAGAGAAAGCCATGAGCAAAAAAAAGAGCAAAACCTTTTGGAAAGCATAAAACGTCCCAAGGCCAATAACAAATTCTTTTAAGCCTTCTGTACTTCTCCAGTGATGAATGATTTATTTATTTTTCACCACTGGCAATTCGTAATTATTAACTTCTCCAGCATTAACGAATAGAAATTGAATCACATGTGGGAGTATAATTTTTATTGTATGAAGCTTTTCAAATTTTAAAAAATAATTGTCCAATTTTTCTCCATGTATTAACAATTAACGGGAAATGTTCAACATTGCTGTGTTAATGTCTCCTGAGATAATTAGATGTGAATAATCTTTTATAAACAGAGTTTCCTGGGTGGAATTTCTCATCTTTGGGAGCTCCATAAATAACCATGTCCCAAGAGAACTGTGAATTTGGGAACTGCAAGAACTGAGTCCCGACTTGTCCAACCTGGAAGCTTTTGGGTGATCGCTCTTGCAGGTGACTTCACCGTCTTCTTTTGATGGGCCAGTGAGAGCCTGGGGGTTTCAACCTGCAAAAGCCTTACCATTTTGGGGTTAGCATTAACAGTGAGGAACAGGCATACTTTTGTGATATTCTCCATATGTAATAAAATAGTTACCAAAACAAAGTAAAGTGTGAGTGGTGACTACTGAGAGCACCCTTTCTATCTTTGCTGGATTCCGAGAGATTTCTGGGTTTCTCTTGGAGTCAATAGTATTTTAATGTTAATTCTGAGCCCTTGACACCCACAATATGAGTTGCAGCCAGTGACTAGAGTTGCAGCTTGTTAAACTGATCACTGTGGTGGAGCCTGTTCATCCTGCTCACTTCTTAAAAGGTCGGCTTGGTCAGTGGTTAGTGCTTCCCTACCAGAAATAAGCAGTTAGGAATCAAGTAAAGGAGTCAGCTAAAAGCATCATTACTAAGTGGTGAGGTCACAGCTAGATGGTTGTTGATCTTTTTCTCTCTGCTGCTTATTTCGAGGCTTTCTACATGTTTTGATGTAACATAGAATGTATACTATGAAGGACAAATAGTCTGTTAGTTTCTTGGAGCTATATTCCATTATTGGAGCAGGGGACATCAATTTGAAGGACATTATTACGTAGACAGTTTAATCTGCCTTTGGCTGAATGAACTTCAAGTTTCAAGGGCTGGGTTCAGTTTTTATGCAAATTTAGGTTGTTGCGGTCAAATGTACACAAAAAGGATAGGACTCTTTAGATGAAATAAGAATTTAACTGTATTTGAACCCTGTTGAAGGCCAGACAAGTTTAGGCAAAATCCCATGACTGAATACTCTGTAATGAGTCCCTTTAAATTCCAACATATAATTTATGTTGGTCAATATGACATGTGCACTGCAAAAGGATGTGTATTCAGTAGCTGTTGAGCGTTGGGTTCTGTATATGTCAGTTTATGTCAAGTTTGTTCATTGTGTTCATCACATCTCCCTTTCTCTCATGGATTTTATCTGTTGGTTCTGTCGGTTGTTGAAATGTATGTTAAAATCTATATTGTAGATTAGTCCATTTTTTTTAGTTATATCAGTTTCTGTAGTAAATAATTTGAAGGGATATTTTATATTTATACATATTTAAAATGGGCATACTTCTCTAGTTACTCACATCATAAAATCTTTTTTTATCTCTAGCAGTGTTTCTTGACTTATGTCTAATCAGTCAATAATAACATAGTAACGTGAGCTTTGTGCTGATTAGTGTTTACAGGGCATGTTTTCCATTGTTTTACTTTCAAAATGTCTGGATTCTTGTATTCAGATAAATTAAAACATACAAAATAAATATAGTATAAAACATTAAAAAGTAAATATTCTAAAAATCTAGCCAGAGATGTTTCACTTTTAATTGAAGTGTTTAGGACCACGGCTCTCACACTGTGTGTTAAGGTGCCCTGAGATAGTGTGTTTAACTGACAGGGGCACCAGCGGATAGCTTGTGAGTATGTGTATGTGTGTGTGCGTATTTGAGGTGGGGACCTCACTCTGTCCCCTAGGCTGGAGTGCAGTGGTGAGATCTAGGCTCACTTCAGCCTCTGCCTCCCTGAGTAGCTGGGACTACAGGCATGCACCACCATGCCTGGCTAATTTTTGTATTTTTAGTAGAGATGAGGTTTTGCCATGTTGTCCACACTGTATATTTTTGAGGGAAACAAAGCAACATTTGCTGGAGACCTTAAGAACTACTAGCCTGAGGTAGTTCATACTTTCAAAAGTAGTTAGTTAGAAGTACATTTCTTTACCTTTAAGGTGGGTGTTGTTAATTACCATGATAAAAGCCAGTATTGTGCTACAGTGTGGAATAGGAAATAAGGTCCAGTGGTTGAGATCCAGTCCAATTTTAAGATTTGAAAAGTTGTGCTGTGTGCCCAACAGGCACACACATCCCATTAGTAAGTAATTGTGCTTTTATAAGAATGAAACAAAAATACTGTTTGTTTTTGTTTTTGTTTGTTTTTTGTTTTTGTTTGTTTATTTGTTTGTTTTGAGATAGAGTCTCGCTCTGTTGCCCAGGCTGGAGTGCAGTGGCATGATCTCTGCTCACTACAAGCTCCACCTCCCAGATTCACGCCATTCTCCTACCTCAGCCTCCTGAGTAACTGGGACTACAGGTGCTCGCCACTGCGCCTGGCTAATTTTTTTTGTATTTTTAGTAGAGACAGGGGTTTCACCATGGTCTCGATCTCCTGACCTCATGATCCACCCGTCTTGGCCTTCCTAAGTGCTGGGGATTACAGGCGTGAGCCACCATGCCCAGCCACGTGTTATTTTTTATATGTACTTGCCAATCCATTGCCAAAATAAAAATAATGAACATATCCAGCACTCATAAAAGTTGCCCCTTGCCCTTTTATAATCCCAAACTTTCTGTACCTTCCTACTTTACTACTCTTTCTGGCAATCACCAATCTGTCACTATAAAATAGTTTGCCTTGTCTAGACATTTACATAAATGAAGTGTAGCATGGACCCTTTTTTGGAGGGGTCTGGCATCTTTCACACAGCATAATTATTTTGAGATTCTGCTATATTGCAGGCATCAGTATGTCATTAATTTTATTACTGAGTAGTATTCTATAGTGTGGATAGGTCACAACTTATATATTCATTTGCCTGCTGATGGGTTTTTGCATTGCTTCCAGTTTTGGACTTATACAAACACATTTGCAATGAACATTCACGTACATAAGTTCTTATAACTTTGAGTAAATATTAGGAATGTAATAGCTAATAGGTTTAGGTTTAATTTTAAGAGACTGTCACAATATTTGCCAAAATGGTTGTGCCATTTTATATTTTTATCAGAAATATATGAAAATTCCACACTCCTGTCAACATTTTGTATGGGCCTTCTTTTAAAATTTTAGATATTTTTGTGTTTACAGTAGTATTTTATTATGGGTCCATAATGTCTAATAGTATTTAGCATTTCCTTATGAACTTACATGCCATCTGTATATATTTGGTAAAGTGTATGTTCACATTTTTTTTTCTTCTTCCTTTTTTTGGCTTATTTTCTCTTTATTAAATTTTAATAGTTTTTTTAATATACTCTGGATTCAAATCCCTTATTAGATATGAGATTTGCAAGTATTTTCTCCTTGTCTGAATTTTCTTTTTTGTTCTCATAACACTGTCTTTCAAATAGCAGATGCTCTTAATTTTGATGGGGTCCATTTTATTAATTGTTCTTGTGCATTGTGCTTTTGGGCCTTTATCTAAGAAATTTTTGATTAACTGAATATTACAAATATTTTTTCTGTAGTTTCATCTAAAAGTTCATAGGTTCTAATACTTTATTTTGTGTTTAAGTCAATGATCCTATAAGTGACAGGGCTTTAACCCAAGTCACTGTCATGCATAGCTGGACCCAGGGGCTTATATAAAATCATCAAGAAATGTTCTCCTTCTTTCTCTTGACAGTTTTCCTTGTGTTTTAGCCTCATTTTCTCCCTCTGAAGATGACTTTCTTCTCTCTCTGCAGCAAGACACAGTGCTACAAATAACCCACTTTACTTTGTCCTTGCACACCACAGTGGTAGAAAAAGCAAGAGTCCTTCCTGATAATTCCAGAAGAAAAGCACTGAATCAGTTGCTATGGTCCAAGGGTAGAGTCTCTGGCCAGAGCTGGGCATCATGCCCACCTCTAGGGCTGGGGCTGGTAGGTTGGGTCAGGCCCAGTTGGTGCTCATTGAAATAGTCCTCAAAGAAAAGAAAAGAGGGGCTCAAGAGGAGAGCTGCTGAACACCCCACCAAAAAATGGCCACTGCATACACACATACAGTTCCCTGCCATTTTATAAGCAACTGTTTGGGTGGAAAATGACTAGAAATTCAGTTGTCATTAACTTTCCTTTCTAATGTCGGTAGAATGAGCCATGCATTTCACATGTTGTGGGTTATGTCCATGGTAGTCATTTCTGTATATTAGGTATCAATTTAGAGTATCATCTAGAGAAATATACTATTTTGTGATGTTATCCTTCAATTAATATTTTAGGATAAAGAATTACAGGATGAAAGAAAAGTCTAGGGTAGAAATAAAAGAATAGAGAAAACGGGAGCATGGATATCCTGCAGAAAATGGCCAAACAGATAAAGTACTTGTGAGAGGTATTGAAGTTCATAATTGATATCACACAGACCTCCAGGAAATTACAACTACTGGTGTAAGAACAGACTATCTGAATAGTCTTTGCTAATACTGAGTCTTTTCTGCTTGCAAAAGAAGAATGGTAAGGAATTGGGACGTTGTTCAGATAGGCCTCAATGTGTTTCTTCATTTACCTGTTGATGGGGTTTGGGGGTATTAATGATGTTAATAAATAATAATGGGCATGTTAGGTAATCATCATTGATTTCTCCATTTGGTCTGAAGAAAATTTTGCCCACCTTCTTTTTTGTCAAGGGATTCACTTAATGTCACGTTTGATTCTATGGCTTACTAAATGCGTAGTTGCCTGTTTATGGATTCTGAAGAATTTTATAAAATGTATTTTCCAAACACTTTGAAAGCTTAGAACTTCTCCAAGGAAGAAGTTTTTTAGTGCTTTAGTGCTGCCCTGACATATGTTAGCCACAGCCTTGTGAATATGGAGCACTTGAAATGTGGCTGGGCTGGACTGAGATGTGCTGTCAGCAGAAAACACACACCAGATTTTGAAGACATAGTAGGAAATAAAATTAAACATATCTAGTTAATAACTTTTGTATTGGTTAGACGTTGAAATCATATTTAGTATATATTTTACATATAAATATATATTCACATATATGTATAATTAATATCTTCATGTGAAATACTTATCAATTATGATTGGAAGAATGATGACTTTGTGGTGAAGAAATCTGGCACAAATTTGATCGTGTGCCTCCTGCTGTGATGTCCTAGGTAGATCACAGCATTGTTTCTGGGGTTTTCTTGTGAAAGATACATGACCTAAGTCTGGATGTAGAAAAACATCAGATGGAAAAAGGTGAACACATCCTTCAGAAGGAAATGCTTCTGCTCTTTAAAACTCTTCAGGTTGTGAAAAATAGGGCAAAACAGAGGAACTGTTTGAAGTTGAAGGAGCTTAAGAGACATGACAATTTACGCAATGGGAAATTCTGGATTGGATCCCGGATTACAAACTTCAAAAAAACACGTATTTAGGGCACAACTGAGAAAATTTGGATGACATTATAGCATCTGTCGATTGGACAGTAGTGCTTCGTGAATGCTGATATCCTGATATGGATGATTATATTCTGGTTATGAGAATCTCGTGTTAGTATCCTTGAGTAGGAGAGGCTACCAATAAAAGGGCCATATGATGGCTGGTCTGTAGATACCAATCAGCTGCTTTTCCCAGCTTCCTCAGCGTTTGCCCAGTGGGTTCATGGACAATGTGTCGATGGTAGCAGAAGATGCTACCTGTTTCCAATAACATGAACTTCCCTGCACCAGTGCTGCCTGCTGCCCAGACGAGTGCCTTAACTGCTGACAGTGAGCAATGCTGAGGCCCTGGAAAGAGGAACTACCTTGCCTAGACGGCACAGATGTCTGGTAACATTGTAATACTATTCTTTCCCTTCCTTCATGGAAGTGGTAAAGAATTGCTCTCACTGGAATAGATGCATATCGGAACATAGACTCCCCTTCATATGCTTCTCATAGCATCAAATTATTTACATTTGCTTAGTTCTTATTCTCTGCTATCATACAATTACTACTGATGATGGAGCTTGTTTTACAAAAAAAAGTGATACGATGGGCTTCAGTCCATATTTATTGGTCCTGTGACATCCCACATCACCCAGAGGAACATGACCTCGCAAGAATCAGTTACTTCAGGTACAAGGAGGAGCTGGTACCATTCCTTCTGAAACTATTCCAACCAATAGAAAAAGAGGGAATCCTCCCTAATTCATTTTATGAGGCCAACATCATCTGGATACCAAAGCCTGGCAGAGACACTACAAAAAAAAAACAACAACAACAAAAAAGAGAATTTTAGACCAATATCCCTGATGAACATCGATGTAAAAATCCTCAACAAAATACTGGCAAACTGAGTCCAGCAGCACATCAAAAAGCTTATCCACCATGATCAAGTGGGCTTCATCCCTGGGATGCAAGGCTGGTTCAACATATGCAAATCAATAAACGTAATCCAGCATGTAAACAGAACCAAAGACAAAAACCACATGATTATCTCAATAGATGCAGAAAAGGCCTTTGACAAAATTCAACATGCCTTCATGCTAAAATCTCAATTAATTCGGTATTGATGGAATATATCTCAAAATAATATGAGCTATTTGTGACAAACCCACAGCCAATATCATACTGAATGGGCAAAAACTGGAAGCATTCCCTTCGAAAACTGGCATGAGACAGGGATGCCCTCTCTCACCACTCCTATTCAACATAGTGTTGGAAGTTCTGGCTAGGGCAATCAGGCAAGAGAAAGAAATCAAGGGTATTCTATTAGGAAAAGAAGAAGTCAGATTGTCCCTGTTTGCAGATGACATGATTGTATGTTTAGAAAACCCCATCATCTCAGCCCAAAATCTCCTTAAGCTGATAAGCAACTTCAGTAAAGTCTCAGGATACAAAATCAATGTGGAAAAATCACAAGCATTCTTATACACCAGTAACAGACAAACAGAGAGCCAAATCATGAATGAACTCCCATTCACAATAGCTTCAAAGAGAATAAAATACCTAGGAATCCAAGTTACAAGGGATGTAAAGGACCTCTTCAAGAAGAACCACAAACAACTGCTCAGTGAAATAAAAGAGGACACAAACAAATGGAAGAACGTACCATGCTCATGGATAGGAAGAATCAATATTGTGAAAATGGCCATACTGTCCAACGTAATTTATAGATTCAATGCCATCCCCATTAAGGTACCAATGACTTTCTTCACAGAATTGGAAAAAACTGTTTTAAAGTTCATATGGAACCAAAAAAGACCTCGCATTGCCAAGAAAATCCTAAAACAAAAGAACAAAGCTGGAGGCATCACGCTACCTGACTTCAAACTATACTACAAGGCTACAGTAACCCAAACAGCATGGTACTGGTACCAAAACAGAGATATAGACTAATGGAACAGAACAGAGCCCTCAGAAATAATACCACACATCTACAACCATCTGATCTTTGACAAACCTGACAAAAACAATAAATGAGGAAAGGATTCCATAAGAACCCCAGAAGAAAACTTAGCTAATACCATTCAGGACATAGGCATGGGCAAGGACTTCATGTCTAAAACACCAAAAGCAATGGCAACAAAAGCCAAAATTGACTAACGGGATCTAATTAAACTAAAGAGCTTCTGCACAGCAGAAGAAACTACCATCAGAGTGAACAGGCAACCTACAGAATGGTAGAAAGTCTACTCATCTGACAGAGGGCTAATATCCAGAACCTACAAAGAACTCAAACAAATTTACAAGGAAAAAAACAAAAAACCCCATCAAACAGTGGACAAAGGATATGAACAGACACTTCTCAAAAGAAGACATTCATACAGCCAACAGACACATGAAAAAATGGTCATCATCACTCGCCATCAGAGAAATGCAAATCAAAACCACAATGAGATACCATCTCACACCAATTAGAATGACAATCATTAAAAAATTAGGAAACAACAGGTGCTGGAGAGGCTGTGGAGAAATAGGAAGACTTTTACACTGTTGGTGGGACTGTAAACTAGTTCAACCATTGTGGAAAACAGTGTGGCGATTCCTCAAGGATCTAGAACTAGAAATGCCATTTGACCCAACTATCCCATTACTGGGTATATACCCAAAGGATCATAAATCATGCTGCTATAAAGACATGTGCACATGTATGTTTATTGCAGCACTATTCACAATAGCAAAGACTTGGAATCAACCCAAATGTCCATCAGTGACAGACTGGATTAAGAAAATGTGGCACAAGATCACTTGGACACAGGAAGGGGAACATCACACACCGAGGACTATTGTGGGGAGCGGGGAGAGGGGAGGGATAGCATTAGGAGATATACGTAATGTGATTGATGAGTTAATGGGTGCAGCACACCAACATGGCACATGTATACATATGTGACAAACCTGCACATTGTGCACATGTACCCTAGAACTTAAAGTATAATAATAATAACAATAATAAAAATAAAAACTCATTGCCCTAACTAATATCAGGAAGCTTTTTTTCTCATGTTTTTTTTTCTAGTGGTCTTGCAGTCTCAGGGCCTACATTTAAGTCATTAAACCATTTTGGTTTGATTTTTGTATGTGGTGTGAGATAAGGTCTAATTTCAATTTTCTGAATGTGGATATGCAGATTTTTTCAATAGCATTTATTAAAGAGACTGTTTATCTCCCCCCACCAAAAAAGAATCAGTTACTTCACCAACGTGAGACCCTGAGCGGCGGGGTTTCTATCCTACAAGATGTGTTTGGTGCCCTGACCTGAGAGCCCTCATAGCCAGAATGCATGGTTCCATGTAGCAAGGGTCATTGTGATGGTGATGATGATGATGATGATGATGGTGAGGAGGGGGATGGTGAAGGTGGAGGTGGTGATAATGAAGTGATAGTTATGTCGAGGATGATGATAGTGATGATGATGGTGAGAATGGTAAAGTTGAACATGGTGGTGGTGAGAATGGTGCTGTTGGTGATTGTGATGGTGATAAGGATGGTGATGGGGAAGGTGGTGCTGATAATAGTGATAATTATGGTGAGGATGATGGTGATGAAGATGATGATGGTGAGAATGGTGAGGGTGAGAATGGTGATGGTGATGATGATAGTGATGGTAATGATGATAATGATGATGATTATGAGGATGGGGAGGCTGACAATAATTATTATGGTGAGGATGGTGATGGTGAAGGTGGTGATAATGATGGTGATAGTTATGGTGAAGATGCTGGTGTTGATGATGGTGAGAATGGTGAGGGTGAGAATGGTGATGGTGATGATGATAGTGGTGGTGATTGTAAGGATGGTGATGGTGATCATGGTGATGATGATAATGGTGCTGACTGGGCCATGAGGTAATGGGGGCAGAAAAGTGGCAGTTTCCAGAAAGTATAGAGCCAGATGGGAAGTGCAAGGCAACCTTAGTGGGGGTGGAAGATGTCAGGCCCTTGACTCATTTCTAGACATCTGGGGGAAGCTCACCCCTCACAGTAGTTCCAGGAACCCCTCCGTCCAGCTTTCCCTTCTCACCATCAGCATGGAGCTTTTTGGGTGCAGAGAAGAGTCTTCTATTTACTGCACTCCGTGGGAAGGGAAAAGGGGGAGTGCTATTTATGAACACAGTATAATACAACAGGGTCTCATCTAATATCTGTTGGAAGAATTTTCAGCTGAGGAGAGCAGGTCTCACAGGAGTCAGGTAACTTTATCTTCAGTAGCATCCAGTTGTGATTTATTGGGCAGTTACTATGTGCCAGGCAACATGCTGCATTGTTCCTTATATGTTATCTCATGAAATCCTTACAGCAACGCAAGGAGACAGGCATAACTACCCCATTATAAAAATTGTGGTAAAATAAACAGAACATAAAATATACTGTCTAACTATGTTTAAGTGTACATTTCAGTGGCATTAAGTACATTTGCAATGTTGTACAATCTATTTCCAGAATGCTTTTCATCTTGTAAGACTACAACCCTGTAACTCATTAAAAAACAACTTCTCATTCACCAGCCTCCCCAGGACCTGGTAGCCCTGATTCTCCTGTCTGTCTCTGAGGATTTGACTACTCTAGGTGCCTTGGAAAAGTGGAATAATACAGCATTTGTCTTTTTTGGTCTGACTTATTTTGCTCAGCCTGATGTCCTCAAGTTTCCTTCTTGATGCAGCAGGTGTCAGAATCGCCTTCTTTTTCAAGGCTGAACAATATTCCACTCTATGCATAGACAGCATTTTGTTGATCCGTCTATCCATCCATGGACACTTGCGTTGCTTCCACCTTTTGGTTGTGAATGATGCTGCTCTGAACATGGTTGTGCAAGTATCTCTTCCAGGCTAGCCCCATTATACAGAGGAGCATAGATTCTGGGAGGATGGGTGACCTGCCCGGGGCCCTTGGTGAGGTCCTAGTGGAGGATGTCCCAGACCCCAAAGGCAGAGCTCCTCTCCTTACCCCACTGCCTTTCTTAGGACCTACCTCCTGCTCCACCACACAGTGCCCACTCCCTTGTACGACTTGCTAAGGCCTCTTGATCCCTGAAAGTTCATGGACAGGAAGTGGTGGGCACAACCACAGTCACCCACTTCTCTGTTCCCTACTGGAGATTCTTTGCCAAACAATACATGACAATGACCTGCTTTCCACTCTTTCACCAGATGTGGATGAGGTGCCTACTGCATGCCAAGCATGGGTGGGCACCGGACAGAGACCCCTGGGAAATGAGAAAATGTGAGCTCCTCAAGGCTAGGGGCATCCCTTTGACTTGCTTCTACCCTGTGAGGGATGGAGGGGAACCCTGAAGGACTGGAGAAGTGCACAAGTGACCTAGCTCAGATGATGATATCACAGTAGCCCTGTTTATTATCATCTATCATATGCCAGGCATTGTGTGAAGTACTTTGCACACATTACCTGCTGTAAAGCTCAGAGACAACTGTTATACCTCCCACTTTACAGGGGAGAAAACTGATGCCCAGAGAGGTGAACCAGGCTTTCCCAGGCCTTGCAAACTAGTCTCTGGGATGTGGATCCAGGTGGTCTGACTCAGTGATCCCCTCATCCTCTTGGTTTTTATCCCTGCAGGCTTCTCAGGGTTTTTATTTCTATTGCATCTTGTGGTTCCCCTGGTGGATGGCATGCTCCATCTTCACTCAGAGCTAACTGCATCTCCTTCAGAACCAAGTCCCTTATGCGGCACCCACTGCTCCCTCACCAGGATTCAAAAACTGTGACTGACCTCTGCTGACCTCCCGACTGTATCCCCTCTCGTTTTTTCTCCTCCTCCAATTCCATGCCTGTTCCCCTCAATCCTGTGGCTCACACTCTCACCCAAGCTGTTCTCCTCCATCAGGATGTCCTTGGCTCCCTTGTCTGCTGGGTAAATTTGTGTTCATCCTTCCAAACCCTGCACAGATTTCCTCCTCTGAAAGCTCTTCCTGAGGTCACAGCCTGGAACAAGGTAGTCCTTGCTCCTTTGCTGCCTCTGAGTTTTGTGTCTTTATCACTTTGCTGTGGCTGCCTGCCTCCTGCTGAATGGAGGCACTTTGGCTTTACTCACCTCAGTATCTCCTGGGTCCAGCTGGGTCTCTGGCCTGGCCCAGAATTGGTGGTCATCGAGGGTACACAGAACTCACAAGGACCCAGGAATGTTTTGCAAATAATACCACCCTTCCACACTTCTCCAATGTTTACTTTCTAAGCTCTTTTCCTCTTTGACATTCAAATATCTAAATGGCCTGTGTGTATTTACAAAGTCTGGGAAAATGCCTTCAGAGGACACACACACCTCACTGGCAGAATATGTTTGCATGGACTAGGATTATGGATGAAATTCAGCTTCTTGGCAAATGAATCATTTGGCATTGGCTGAGCATCTGCTAAGTGCCAGATACTATCTCTAGAGACATGAACTACTGACTCAGTCCTTGACCACAAAGAGCTCAGAATCTACTGAGCTTGATTTCTTGTAAGAGACAGTTCAGAGCAGAAGCTCGGGCAGGAGAAGAGAAGTAAAATGGACACACCAGAGGCAGTGACAGCCACACAGCTGTCTGGGGACACTGAGTGCGGCAACGAATAGCTGCTTTGGTAGCCCATGAAGGTATCACAGTTTCCTATTGCAGCATCTCAGCGATGATTTTGTTATGCTGATCTCTGCAAAGCCCCTCTGTGCAGCAGTCCAGAATGGTGGCAGCCATGCTGTGGAGAAAAGGGCAGTGACCAGGACCACAGGCTCAGAGCTGGCATCCTGGTCCGCCTGAGAATGGGAGCCCTTCACATGTTCTCTGCCTCTGTGTTCAGGCTGGGGGTCGTGGCCAGGAAGGGAGATGCTCCCATGCTGGGTCAAAAGGACACATCCCAGGAGCACACTGTCTCTTCCTTCTGGGTCATTTCTGCCTCTGCAGTGAAAGGTGAAACCAGACACGTCCTCTCTGCTGGTGGACACAAGGACAGGCCTTCCTGCTGATGGCCTGAATCTTCAGATGAGGGGAGAAGTAGCATGCTCCTGTGCTCTGCTGACTAAGGCAGGGATGCCTGTCACCCCATCAGAATGAATGCCAGACCAATGGCTAAAATAAAATAGTTTACAACATTCAAAGGGATCACCTTCATTCATCTACAAATACTGTTCCTTTCCTTTCCTTTTCTTTCTTTCTTTCGTTTTTTTTTTTTTTTTTTTTTTTTTTTTTTTTTTTTTTGAGATGGAGTCTCCCTCTATCGCCTAGGCTAGAGTGCAGTGGCATGATCTTGGCTCACTGAAACCTCTGCCTCCCGGGTTCAAGTGATTCTCCTGCCTCAGCCTCCCCAGTAACTGGGACTATAGGCACCCATGGTCACATCTGGCTGATTTTTGTATTTTTGGTAGGGACAAGGTTTCACAATATTAGCCAGGCTGGTCTGAAACTCCTGACCTTGTGATCCACCCACCTTGGCCTCCCAAACTGCTAGGATTACAGGTCTGAGCCACCGCGCCTGGCCCAAATTTTTTTCTATAAAACCACCTATCCCACTAAGGGTAGGGTAAATGATGCATCATGCCCAGATGGCAACATGGGCCCCATCTGGAAAGCGAGTGCTGGCCACCGTGGTACAGTGCTGTGCAGTGCCTGTGTGGTGCTGAATCTCAGGAGCAGCCCCAGTCCTCTGAACCACAGCTGCAGGGACCTTAGACATAAGCAAGGACCTCTGGTGGCCAGGCCTGCCAGCAAGGAGATGCTAATCCTGTCCTGGGGTTCTGCAGGGAGGTCAGGCCAGTGGAGAGGTGCTGAGACCCATGTGTGGTCTCTCCTACTCCTGCCCATGTTGTGCAATGGGGGCGACCACACACCCGATCTGCCTGGGAGAGTCCCGGTGTGCCCACTGCCTCACTGAGTTCTGAGTGGTGCTGCCTCTCACATCTCACTGGTATCACATCTGAAGGACAATTTATGTCTGCCCCTTCCCCACCCTGTGGACCTCCGTTTCCTCATGTGTAATTGGGGAAAATATGCTTACATGGTTATGTGGTGGTGGTATTGATGGGCTCCATCTGTCAATGCCCTGCATCCAGCGACCACCTGGAGCACACCTGCAGTTCACAAGCTGGGCTTCCTGCTGCAGTGAGGGGAGCAAGCACTGCCTGGAGCCAGGAAGCAACTCTGAAGGAGGTGTTGGAAAAGACTTATTCCAGAATTTGGGCTTGTACTGGGGTATTGGGGGAGGTTTGAAGGAAGCCTTTGCTCCAGATTGGATGCTCTCAGAGGCCAGGTGGATTCTACCACCCTGAAGCTGCCGGGTTCTGCTCTCCGCTACTGCGACCCACCGGTGAGAGAGCAGGCCACAGGCACACAAGCAAACCTCTCCCTTGAGGAGACTCACTGGCACACAGTCTGTACAGTCCTGGGGCTGGGATCCCGCGCTGCTTCCCCGTCCCTCCGCCCGCAGTTTCTTCCTCCTCGACGACCCTCCATGAATCCCGGCCTTCAGAGACCATCCTGTTGATGCCCTGGCCAGGACTGGTCTTAGCCCCGACTCTGACTGATCCCTCTAATCCCAGATACTCGGGAGGCAGAGGCAAGAGAATGACTTGAAACCGGGCGCAGAGTTTGCAGTGAGCCACTGCACTCCAGACTGGGTGACAGACACTCCGACTACAAAAAAAAAAAAAAAAAAAGACAAGAAAAAGAAGAGAAAACAGAAGACAAAAATGACGGTGGAGCGGCGGCTGTGGGCACTGGGGCGGCAGCGGACGAAGTGAAGTTTGGGAGGGGGACCTCGTTGACCCTCCGCGAATCCTGGCCTGAGGCTGAGATCCCGCGCTGCCTCCCTGGCGATCCGTCTGAGGTTTCTTCCTCCCAAGGTTTCTTCCTGGTGGTCGACCCTCCGAGAATCCCGTCCTCCGGAGACCATCCTGTTAACGCCCTGGCCAGCACTGCTCTCAGCCCCGACTCTGACGCCCTATCACACAGAACTCCTACCTCTCCAAGTGTCAGGGACCCATCCCCGAGCAACTGTGGCAATCACTGCCACAGTGATTGAGACCAAAGCCCAGGCTCAGGCCTCGCGCATGCGCACTGGTGAGGCCGCATTCCCCCTTGCTCCGGAGAGTCAGGCTGCTGACGCTTTAAAAAATGGCGGCCACACGGCGACTGCGGGGACTGGAGCCGCGGTGGCGGCGGCGGCGCAATCCGAGGCGGCGGGTGGGAAGAGGACAACGAGAGGGGCCTGCGGGAGACCCAGGGTGGGACCCATAGGAGTCCTGTCGTCAGGACCTTCTTGATCAGTCTTCTGCTTCGGTTCCCGGTGGAGGAGGAGCTTCAAGGTGCCCGCTGGGCTCTAGGGACTTCTCTTTGGATCCGACTATGGATCCGACCGGGTGATCAGGAATGGGGTTACAATGTGTTGAGGCGGGGAGGGTCTCTTTGGGGAACAGAAAGATCCCAAGGGCCGCAAGGCGTACTGTCGGCTGAAAATGCGCTGACCCATGAGCGCACTGCCTCCCTCCTTCCTGGGTGGAGCAGTGGCCTGCCTTCACCTCCAAGGCCCGGGTCTCTGGCATCCTGGCACTGCTTTCTGCGACATATGCAAAGAGAGATAGAGGCGAGTCCGAGATGGAGCCAATGTACCACACATGGCACTGACGTTCCTCAAGAGCAGATGGAGTGAGGGTGTGTCTTTGAGGCCGTATGGGGTGATGCCGAGACGGACAGTGACGTCCAGGCGTGCACCCGTGGGCCACTGGGATCTCCCACACAAAGCTGAGGAAAAGTCAAGCACACCTGAAAAACTGCGAGACAGGGTATGTGTCCAAGTCCAAGCCACATTCAGGGATGCCTGCCAGAGGGGTCCAGAGGTTTCGACAAACTACACCACAAAAACACCCCTCCAGCCAGTAGGTATCCCTGACTGCACCTCTCCTGCACCCAGGAAAAAGCTCCCTGACATCTGAGGCAGCTGAAAGATTCAGTGTTTGAAAGCACTCTCCCCAGGAGCAGAGGAACGGGCTGGCCTTCAGGAATGAGAGAGGAAGCACAGGTGGGATACAACAGTGCCTTTCCTAGAAGGTAAAGGTCAGCCATGGTGCGGTCACCTCCTGCTCTTAATGGGCTGACCACGAAGCCATCACTTGGGACATGGAGAACAAGGGAGCTTCCCTGCCAAAGACAGGTATGGAAGCACAGAGCTCCAGAATCATCACACCTGCCCAATCATCCAGAAATACCTTTGGAGAGGGAAACAATCATGAAAAGGACCACAATGAAATTTCTCCCTGATGGACTGGGAAGTGTTCTTTGTTGAAGACATTGAGCCAGACTAAGAAGCCTCTAGGCTTCCCAGAAACTGGGCAGAGAGAGCAAGAGGGAGGACAGAGCAGAGACCAGAGTGCAGCCAATCTATGGCATAATGCTACCATCACGGGCATCTGGAAAAAATCACAAACAGGCGACTTGACCAGGAAGGCCAGCGTTTCAGTGACAGAGATGTTTGCCCCATCCCATTGCTGCCTTTCTTCTCCATCCCTGTGTGGAGCTGTGAGTAGATTTCAAAATGAGGGCAAAGGGCGAGAGGAGTTAGACCCATCTTCTTGAAGGTCTGTGGGCACCCTTTCGGGTGGACAATGAGCACCTGTGAGACTTTTGTCCTTGGCTGGGGTGTGGTCATCTTCATCCTAGTAAAGAGGCAGCTCAGGGTGGGAGGGGTATTAAAACTCCTGCCAGTCACGCCAGAGACTCGGAGCCCCTTCACTGAAGCACAGCCACAGAGAATTCCTGCTTTGCCATGCCTCAGGGACTGGATTCTAAGGCAACCGCGGAAATCACTGTGAGGAGAGAATCAGAGTCTCACGGGTGCGCAATTGCTGGGCCCACTTGCGCTCTGCTCCTGGAAATCAGGCTGCGTCCCCTTTAAAAAATGGAAACCGCGTGGTAGCACAGGGGCTCCTGCTGCACTCCAGCAGGCAGAGGGATCCAGAGTCCAGTAGGGGGCCACGTGGGAGAGGGGGCCGCGGGTATGCGAGGACCAAAACCACAAGGAGACCTGTCTTTAGGACCTCCTTGAGATGATTTCCACCAGGGGAGGGGGAGCTTCAAGGTGCCTACTGGGATCTCAAGAATCATCTTCAGATCAGATTCTGGACCTCTCTGGGTGAGGAAAGATGAGATGACCACATCTACTGAGGCAACCCATTCTGCAACCCAGAATGGTCCTATGGGCCTCAAGGCACGGTGTCAGCTGAAAGTTCACTGACCCATTAGCCATTTGCCTCACTCCTCCTTTGAAAGAGCAATGGCCTGCCCCAATTCTAAAACCCCTGGGGCTCCGGTGAGCTGACACCGTTTTCAAGGACAGGTGCAAAGAGAGACAGGAGGACCCAAGGTGCAGTCAATGTGACCACTCGTGGCACTGACGTATTCTAGAGCAGCTGGTGTGACAACGTGTCACCGCAGGAGTATGGAGTAATGGCAAAACAAAAAATGGTGTCCAGGCATGTGCCCTGTGGAAGGGGGCCACGAATGACCATTCCATCAGTGTTAGGGGAAATCAAAGAATATCAGGGATTCAGGATGGGGCAAAAAGATTCAGTGGGTCACGGCACCCAGGAAAAGAGGAGAGGGTGTGCCTGAAGAATGACACTGGATGTGTAGAGGAAATCCAATACTAACTCTCCTGGAACACAAGGTCAGTCAGGATCACCTAATGCTCATTCTAGGCCATTCACCCATACAAGAGGTGAAAGATACCATAACTGTACGACACGCATATGGAAACCAAGAGATCCAGGGTCATCAAGTTGACCAATCAAGAAGAAACAGGTTTGGAGAGAGAAACAATCATGATGGGGATCTCAAGGAAGTGTCTCCCTGATGGACTGGAAAGTGATCCTTAAGGAAGACATCCACCCAGACCAAGAAGCATGTACGCTCGGGAGAAACAGGGGATACACAGCCATAGGGACGAAGGAGCAGAGGACAGAGCCCAGGCGGGGTACAGCACCATGCCACCGCCACGGGCTTAAGGGAAGGGGTGCCCAACGGGTGGCCTGTCCAGTGAGGCCAGTGTTCCAGTGACTGGGATTGTGGCCATCTCCCATTCCCGGCTTCCTCTTTCAGCCTGTGTCGCCGTGTGGCTTCTTTTCTCAGAGAAGAGCCCTGAAAAGGTACAAGCCTCTTCTGTGATGTGGGCCTGCTCCTCTCCCGCAGGACAATGAGCTCCCATGCGGCTTTTGTCCCTGGCTGGAGTGTGTTCGTCTTGAGGCCGCACAGGATGGGGATGAGATTGCAACTGCTCCAGGAGGGAGGCATCTCCTCACGTGGTCAGGCCTTCACAAACCCAAAGTGGAAGCGCGGCGAAAACGGTTGACAAGCGGACACCTGACCCAGGCAGAGACACAGAGGGAGGCTCACAAAGACTGGCAGACAGGCAAGAAATCGCTTTTTGGGGCACAGTGTACATTTTCCAAACGGGCACGCACATACACACAAACACACACACACACACAACACACCAACCGACAGAGAGAGGGCAAGAAACACACAGAGAGTAGGAGACAGAGAGAGAAGCGACAACGGGAGACACACAAACACACAAACACACGCAGACCGTCATACAGCAGGGGCGCAGAAACAAACACCCCCAGGCGGCCGCTGCGGCTACGGGGTTCCACTCTCGACCAGAAGGACCCTCGGTTGAGAGAACAGCCCACGGGCCTGCAGGCCGACCCGTCCTCGAGATCCCGGGGGCACGACTTCTGGGGAGACTCACGCGAACAGAACACCGTCCCGGCGGGCCTGAAGCTGGGATGCGGAGCTGCTTCCCCCAGACTCAGCCTGTGCTTTCAACATCCTGCTCAGCCCTTTGCCACGACTCCTGGCATCCGGAGACACTCCTGTCGACCCCGTGGAGAGGTCAGGCTGGAGCCTCGGAACCCGGACAGCCAGGCAGTGCCACGGAGGGCTCCTGTTTGCCAAGCGTCAGGGCGTGGTTTCTGTGACAACCGTGGGAACCACTGTGACAGAAGCCCTCCCCCCCCCCCGCCCCCCCGCCCCAGCCGCTCGCGCCTGGCTCATGCGCATTGGCTGGGCCGCCCCGCGCTCCGCTGCGGGCATTCAGGCTGCGTCCCCTTTAAACGATGGCGGCCGCTCGGCGCCAGGGGCTCTGCTGCTGCAGCCTTGGCAGCGGCTGGATCCGGGGTCCGGCAGGTGGCCGCGTGGGAGAGGGGGCTGCGGGCGGGGTCCCAGGTCCAAACCCAAGACCCCCAGGAGTCCTGTCTTCAGGACCTCCTTGATCCGATTTCCACCGGGGCGGGGGAGCTTCAGGGCGCCTGCTGGTGTTATCTCAGGACCCCCCATCAGATCCGATTCTGCACCCCTCCGGGTGAGAATGGATGGGCTGAGCACATCGACTGAGGCAGGCAGGGCCTGGCTGCAGCCCAGAATCATCCCATGGGCCTCAAGACGTGGTGTCAGCTGAAAGTTCACTGATCCGTGAGCCCTCTGCATCCCTCCTTTTGAAGGGAGGTGGCCTGCCCTGATTTGGAAGGGCCTGGGGCTCCTTCAAACTGATCCCGCTTTCCAGCACACGTGTAAACAGGTCCAGGGGCGATTCCGAGGTGGAGCCAATGCGTGGCACTGGCGTACCCTAGAGCAGATGGTGTGAACCTGTGTCCCTGAGGGCACACGGGGCGATTGCGTAAGAAACAATGGGGTCCAGGCATGTGCCCGGTGGAAGGGGGGCACAGGTGACTTTTCCATGAATGCCAGGGAGAATCAAAGAACGCCTGGGATCTAGCAGCGGGCCAAAAGTTTCAGGGGGTCAGTCCACCCCGGAGCAGAGGGGAGTCTCATTCTCAGGAATGAGACTGGATGTGCAGAGGAAATGGGACAGTTCCTGTTCCAGAAATCAAGGACTTGTCTTTCAAAGAAGGAGGGAGGCAGAGGGCTCAGAAGGGTCAGTGAACTCTCAGTTGACAGCACGCCTTGAGGCCGGTGGGGTGATTGTCGGCTGCAGTGAGTCCCTGCCTGACTCACTAGATGTGCTCAGCCCATGCTTTCTCCACCGGAGGGGTCCAGAGTTGAATCTGAAGCTGAGTCCTGAGACCCCAGCCGGCGCCCTGAAGCTCCCCCTCCCCTGGTAGAAATCAGCTCAAACCGAAGCAGGTCTGCAGAGAGAAGCAATCATGACAGTGATCTCCAGGAAGTGTCTCCCTGATGGAATGGGAAGCGATCCTTGTGAAAGACATCCAGCCAGACCAAGAAGCATCTACGTCGTGGAGAAACAGGGGATACACAGCCAGAGCGAGAACGGAGCAGAGGCCAGAGCCCAGGCGAGGTACAGCACGATGAAACCGCCACGGGCTAAGGGGAGGGGGGCCAAACGGGTGGCCTGTCCAGTGAGGCTAGCGTTCCAGTGTCTGGGATTGTGGCCATCACCCATTTCCGGCTTCCTCTTTCATCCTGTGTGGTGGTGTGGCTTCTTTTATCAGAGAAGAGCCCTGAAAAGATACAAGCCCCTTCTGTGATGTGGGCCTGCTCCTCTCCTGCAGGACAATGAGCTCCCGTGCGGCTCTTGTTTGCGGCTGGAGTGTGTTCGTCTTGATCCACGAAAAGAGGCAGCACGGGATGGGGCTGAGATTTCAACTGCTCTGGGAGCCACGCATCTCCTCATGTGGTCGAGGTTTCACAAACCCAAAGTGGAACCGCTGTGAAAACGGTTGACCAGCGGACACATGACCCAGGCAGAGACGCGCAGGGAGGCTCACCAAAGACAGGCCGACACGCAAGAAATGGCTCTTTGGCGCACAGGGCACATTCCTCCAAACACACACACACACACGTAAACACCAACCGACAGAGAGAGGGCAAGAAACTCACAGAGAGTCAGAGACAGAGAGAGAAGCGAAAATGGGAGGCACACAAACACATACACACACAGACAGTCATACGGCAGTGGCGCAGAAACAAACACCCCCAGGCAGCGGCTGAGGCTACGGGGTTCGGTGTTCGGCTCTCGACCAGAAGGACCCTCGGCTGAGAGAGCAGCCCACGGGCCTGCAGGCCAACCCGTCCTCGAGATCCCGGGGGCACGACTTCTGGGGAGACTCATCCGAACAGCCTCTGGGCGGGCCTGAGGCTGGGATGTGGCGCTGCCTCCCCCAGACTCCGCCTGTGCTTTCAACATCCTGCTCAGCCCTTCCCCACGACTCCTGGCATCCAGAGACAGTCCTGTGGACCCCGTGGAGAGGTCAGGCTGGAGCCTACGAGCCCCGACACCCAAGCACTGCCACGGAGGGCTCCTGTTTGCCAGGCCTCAGGGCGTGGTTTCTGTGACAACCGTGGGAACCACTGTGACGCGAGCACCCGCTGGCGCCGGGCTCATGCGCATTGGCTGGGCCGCCCCGCGCTCCGCTGCGGGCAGTCAGGCTGAGTCCCCTTTAAACGATGGCGGCCGCTGGACGCCAGGGGCTCTCCTGCTGCAGCCTTGGCAGCGGCTGGATCCGGGTTCCGGTAGGGGGCCGCGTGGGAGAGGGGCCGCGGGCGGCTTCCCAGGTCCAAACCCAAGACCCCCAGGAGTCCTGTCTTCAGGACCTCCTTGAGCCGATTTCCACCGGGGGAGGGGTAGCTTCAGGGCACCTGCTGGGGTCATCTCACGACCCCCCATCAGATCCGATTCTGGACCCCCCTGGGTGAGAATGGATGGGCTGAGCACATTGACTGAGGCAGGCAGGGCCTGGCTGCAGCCCAGAAAGATCCCCTGGGCCTCAAGGCTTAGTGTCAGCTGAAAGTTCACTGAGCCCTGAGCCCTCTGCCTCCCTCCTTTGAAAGAGCAGTGGCCTGCCGTGATTCTGAAGGGCCTGGGACTCCTTCAAGCTGATCCCGCTTTCCAGGACACGTGTAACCAGGTCCAGGGGCGATTCCCAGGTGGAGCCAATGCGTGGCAGTGGCGTACCCTAGAGCAGATGGTGTGAACGTGTGTCACTGAGGGCACACGGGGCGATGGCGGAAGAAACAATGGTGTCCAGGCATGTGCCCGGTGGAAGGGGGGCACAGGTGACCTTTCCATGAATGCCAATTAAATATATATAATAATTAACTAGTTTTCTAACACTCTCATGTTAGAGAGAGTTAAACATCATCTATGAGTGCTTCATGTTTGTCAACATTGATAGGAAATTTAACATTTTTACTTGCTAGGTCCTATCGATGCTGATTTAAAATATTTTATTTCTGTTTCTATTAGTTCAAAATAAAACAAAAAAGTGTTCCTGCCAAAAAAAAAAAAAAAAAAAAAAAAAAAGAACTCCTGGGATCTAACAGCGGGTTGAAAGTTTCAGGGGGTCAGTCCCCCCCAGGAGCAAAGGAGAGTCTCATTCTCAGAAATGAGACTGGATGTGCAGAAGATATGCGACAGCACCTGTCCCAGAAGACAAGGACTTGTCTTTCAAAGGAGGAGGGAGGCAGAGGGTTCAGATGGGTCAGTGAACTTTCAGTGGACAGCATGCCTTGAGGCCCGTGGGATGATTGTGGGCTGCAGCGAGAGCCTGCCTGCCTCACTAGATGTGCTCAGCCCATACTTTCTCTCCCGGAGGGGTCCAGAGTCGGATCTGAAGCGGAGTCCTGAGACCCCAGCCGGCGTCCTGAAGCTCCCCCTCCCCCGGTGGAAATCGGCTCCAACCGAAGCAGGTCTGCAGAGAGAAGCAATCATGACAGGGATCTCCAGGAAGTGTCTCCCTGATGGACTGGGAAGCGATCCTTGTGAAAGACATCCAGCCAGACCAAGAAGCATCTAGGTCGTGGAGAAACAGGGGATACACAGCCAGAGCGAGGACGGAGCAGAGGCCAGAGCCCAGGCGAGGTACAGCACCGTGAAACCGCCACGGGCTTAAGGGGAGGGGTGCCAAACGGGTGGCTTGTCCAGTGAGGCTAGCGTTCCAGTGTCTGGGATTGTGGCCATCACCCATTCCCGACTTCCCCTTTCAGCTGTGCTCCTCCTAAATCCCTGTGCCTCCTGCAAAGCCCGCATTCCTCATTACAAAGTGCAACTCCTCTTACAAATCTCAGCACCATAACACCCCTTCTCATTAGAAATTGTGCTCTTCCTACCAAGCCTGCTCCACCTTCCAAAAGCTTGTTCTTCCTACCAAGGCCTGTTTCTCTTTACAAAACCCTGTTCATCCTACATAGACCAATTTATAGTCCATCATCTCAAGCTTATCCAGACTTCTTCCCCCTTCTGTAACACTTAGCTCTCTTACCACAACCACAGTCATTGATGTTTGCTTGCCTTCCCATTAGAGTGTGAGCTTTGAAAGAATGCTGACTTAGTTACTGTGGTATATCCCCACCCTCACAGACACGCACACTTGCATAATTACTGGCACCAGTATACAGTGGGGAAAGAAATTGAATTTCAGAAAGACAAGCATTGCCGATATAGATTTCAGCACTTTGCCAGACAGTCTCCTATTCCCCCACTGGCTGTGTGGCATCAGATCATTTGTCCCACCTGCTTTGGTGAGCCTCAAATGAGGTGACAAGCTAAAGTTGGCTTAAGTGATCATTAGTCAGTAGACATGCATGGAACCAATGGCCCTAGTAGAACCCCTGGGCGAGCAGGAATAGTGCCCTAGAAAGGAAGCCAATTCCGTGAAGCGTTATCTGCCAAGGAAAACAGGATCTCAGCAGTCACCTGTTAGATCATGCGCTTTTTGACATACTGTGTACCTCCTCCCCTTGCAAACATGCTTCCCTCTTCACCACTGGCTTATTAAGTACTAGGAAGGCAGGAACTGTCCTCCTTTTCTCACCATATTCCCAGATTCATATGCCAGACAATACTGGAATGAATGGGTGAAGAAACAAATTCCCATCCCTTGGGCTCTGGCATGGAGCTGTGGTCCCCAGGGATCTTGCTCACATCATGGTGTCAGCCAGTCCCCAGCCAGCCTCTCCTTTTCCCTGTCTTTTTCTCTCCCTTCCTTTTCCTCTTCTCTGAAATTATCTTACTGAAGTTCTCAGCACGTGGGACCTACTGGGACCAAAGTTGGGCATTCATGCTAGACCACAAAGGCCTGAAGAGCAGGGGCCCAGGCAAGGGCTGCTGTCCAGTAGCCTGTGGCTTCCTCCCCTTCCCCAGGTCCAACTCTGTGTTCTTAACTCCAGGCAACTGGCCCACAACTGCATGGCACTGATTTCAGTGCGAGGAGGGAGAGGCTGAGCAGAAGAGATACAGCAGCGCACGCCAGCAGGTTCTCAGGGAAAGTAGAGCCTGTTATTTCTGTCTTCTTTTCTCTCCCCTCTTTTCTGCATTTTTTCATCCTCACTATCATCCCCTACCTCTCTTCTTCTGTTTTCCCTCTTCTTCCCTCTCTACCTTGCACTTTTGTTTTACCTCTTTCCCTCCTCTATTGGTCTCTTCTCCATCCTCAGCCACTTCCAACAACCTCCCTTCCTTTTCCCACGTGTTTCTTCCTTGCCTCTCCCTTCTCCTCGTCTGTTTGCAGTTCCTTTCTGTCATTTCATGTACTCCTGTTTATAGCTTCATTTCATTCTCTTTATCCTTTTTCTTTCTCTTCTCCCTCCTCTTCCAGATCCAAGTCTTCTTTCCTTTTGGTCTTCTGCCCCACTCCAGGAGTCAGTCTCTGTTGCAAACCAAATTTCCACTCACTTCACACACACATGCAGTGGGAAATGGAAACAGCAGAGAGCATCTTGGAGGAGAACTTGAGCTTACATCCTTCGGTAGATGCTGCCAACCTCCAGCCAGTCCTCTCTAATAAGGCCCAAGAGCCAGCAAGATAACAGCCTTTCTCAGAAGGTAAGATCAGTTTGTTAGGACTGACATAATAAAATACCACAGGCTAGGTAGCTTAAACAACAGAAAATTAGTTTTGTCAGAGTTCCAAATGCTGGAAGTCCAAAGTCAAGGTGTTGTCAGGTTTGGTTCTTCCTAAGGTCTCTCCCCTGGGCTTGCAGATGGCTGCTTTCTCCCTGTGTCCTCGCATGGCCTTTCCTGTGTTCACAGGCACCCCAATGTCTCTTCTTCTTTTAAGGCCACAAGTCATATTGCACTGAGGCCCTCCCTTATAACCTCATTCAATCTAAACCACATTTTTAAAGGCCTTATGTCCAAATATAGTCACATTCTAAGGCTCTGGGGGTTACAGCTTCAACATACAAATTTGGGAAAGACACAAATTCAATCCAAAACAGAGCTATGCAGTGGCCTACAGACCTGGCTGCAAATGCAGGGTCATTCTGTCGTATAACTGGGAAATCTACCTAATCTCACTGAGCTTCAGTTTCCTCATTTATGAAGCAGAAATCTTCATAATGTATACCATAGGTTTGTGGAGGAATGAAATGTGTTACAAAGCAATCAGAGCAATGCCAGAGGACACACTAAAAGACAGCACTGTTGTTTTCAATCTCTATCTGATCATCTGCAGATTGCAACCCTTAGTTATATCAATGTTCTGTATTTGATTTGCTTTAAGACCTAAATTCTGCCAAGTAACCAAAATCCTGCTGGCTTAGAGCTTTTCCATTCACATGATGGTTCATAAAAGTCATTCCCACTGAATGTCCTGATACATAAGGGACCTATTTATAGCACAGGGTCTAGTGCATAGTAGGCACTTTCAAAATGTCCTCCCTTTCTCTCACACTCATTTACTCATCAGAACAGACTTATAAGGCAGGCATTCTTAACTCAATCTCATTGATGTGAATCTGAATCTAAATAACTAGCAAGCAATCACCAGGGATGTATTTGTGTCTCCACCATGGGTCTGTCTTCTTCCAAGGGTAGCCCTGTCCTGCCGCACTGGCTCTTTGGCTTTGAAAGCTGAGAGATCTAGAGAAGACTGTCCTTAGGCCCTCCTGGCCACTGGAAGAGGAGCAGTGTGGAGGACAGACACTTGGAGGCCAGTGTGTGTCAAAGACAACATGTATGTCATTCATATGGTCACACTGTCTTGAGTACCCATAACATACCAGGCATGGTGCAAAGCTCTGGGACTTGGTGGTGAGCTGAGCAGGTTCCACTTTTACAAGAGCAGAGTTTGTAGTATTGTATGCTAAACACATACAATAAATACATAATAAAAAGACTGGAGGTGAATGTTCTGAAGAGAATAAGCATGATGAGAAAGAATGAAAGGACCTTTCTAAGAAAATGGCATTGAAGCTGAGACCCGAAAGATAAGCTGGAGCTAGCCAGGTAAAGGGCAGGAGGAAGAGTATTCCTGAGAAAAAGTCATCATTGCGATGACTGCTCAGGCAGCCCAGCGACCTGCAGAAGGCCAGTGTGGCCAGAGCGGGAAGCAGGAGGGGGGTTGGGAGAGGACTCTGCAGAAGGAGGCAGGGTCAGGTCACGGAGACACTTTCAGGCCGTATTTAAAAGCTGGTATTTTATTCTGAGCACAGTAAGAAGATTTTTAAACAGGGAACTGCCATCATCTTATTTATATTTTTAAATGATCATGCTGGGAGCTTGGTGGAAAATAGACTGTCAGGGGGTAGGGGTGGGATAGAAATGGAAACAGATGAAAAGCCTGGTGCAGTAGTCCAGGTGAAAAGAAAACAACGCAAGGGGCCCAGGGCAATGCCAGTGGTGCTCAAGATGAAAATATATGCTGATGGAGAAAAGTGGGGTTCTCTGCACATCTCACCCCTCAGCCTGGTGTACAGGACCTCAGTTAAATGTAACCTGAGTTTTTAGGTCATGTGTGAAGCTCTAGATGAGAGTGGAGGGGAGGAGAGAAAGGATCCTGAAAAGCCTTTTCCACTAGCCCTACCCAGGGGCTCCCCACAAAACCAGCTGCCCTGCCAAGCACCCCAGCTCATCCCCTCACCCCTCCAGTGAGGCCCAGCCCCAGCACCTGCCCTGCCATGCCTTCTTCAGTGCCACCTACTCTCCACCCTCCCCAGACGTGGCTTTTGCCTGCTCCCCTCAGAGCCCTTTGCACATCCCTGCCCTGTCAAAAGCACTGCAGTGGCATAGCCATGAATTCCAGTTTGGCTTCCACCACTGACTTGCTGCAGGATGAGTAAATCCCATAATCTCTCCCAAGTGGCCAATGTGCCACGAATGTAAATGCAACACCGAACTAATGGAACCCAAAAGACGTAATTAAAACATTTGTTTATTTTATCTGTGCCTCTCACAGACCCCCTCCACTGATAAAACTTCAGCAGTCCCTGGACATTTTCTGTTTCCCTCCCTCTCCTCTCCTTCCTAGTTGTGGTACATGGTTGGGGAGGAAAGTGAATAGAAAGCACAGGAGGTTGTAAACCAGCTCCAGGCCATCTGGGCCTGCCTGATACTTAAAGCTCTCAGAAATCTTTCTTGGTTTTTTGGAGGGTCCTCTCCCCAACTCTCAGCTGCCACTCACCTTGCCAGGGGCCATGCCTCTATCTCAGTAGGCAGTTTCCCATAACCCTCACCTATTCCAGGGTTAAAGCCCACAGCCTCTTTCTACAGGGATGTGCTCTTCCCACAGGCCACCATCTTGGACAGGATTTCTCTTAAGTGGCTCCTGACTGATATTGCTACTGCAAGTTCTCATACCATCCCCAAGAGTCAAGCAACATTGAAGCACTCTCAAAGAGGAGTCTGTGTTTATCCGCACAGCAGCCACACTCTCTCTCCCTTCTTCTGCCCCATGCCTTCCGGCCTAGGGGCACAGCCTCTAGTCTTCAGATCCCTCTGGGTCCGTTGACTCCAGGCAAGGCGTCCCTTAACTGCAGTCACACATGTCAAGCTTTCCTAAGGTGCTGCTGAAGCCCTACTCCCACTGGTTTGGGAGAAGAGAACAGCACCCTCCACCCTTCTGCCTGGAGGAACAGTGTTCACGGCACAGCTCACACCACAGAAAGCCTCTGCCTAAGTTTTCTCTCCTTAGTTCCTGGACTATGTCTTTGAAAACTGGAAACAGAGTCCCAGCCACACAGGTAACCAAAGCCCCTGGGCTCTTTATCATCACTAGGTCTGAGCAGACTCTCCCTCTTGCATTTCTTCCACCTTCATGGCCAGAGGAACAGAGGTTGTCCAGGCTCCCAGGAAAACATGGCTCTCTCTCTATGGTTACCTTGTCCAGATGCAAGAGCCTTTCAACCATAATCCAGCTCCTGAGGGCAAAAGCAGATGAAGAGAGAGTCACTCATGCTCTGCTTTGCAGTGTCCAGTCCACGGTCTTTCAGAACAGCCACCCCTGAGAGCTGAAGGCTGGACTGTAGAGAGGGAGAGTGAAGCCCTGTATGATGCACCACAGGCCAAACCTGCTGCTCATCTAAATGCAGAGGGCTCTGCCCCTGACCACGGAGTTGGTGTTCTGGGCTGGTCAGTACTGCCTACCTGCATCAAATGCTCTTCCTTTCTCAAGCCCCCCTCATGGGAGCAGTTGGAGAGCACTTGCTGAAGGGGCAGGTTGTGTTTGGGGAAGTTTTCCCCTTTGGGCTGACCCAGAAGTGAGATGGAAAGAGCTCAAGGATGATGTCTGTGATTCTTCTAGATGTGCTCACTGAGGGGCGTCTGGAAGCCGCCACTAGGGTTCCCCTCCAAGGCGGCCCCATAGCTCTGGGTTGAACGGTGCAGTGATGGGGTGGTGAGAAAGGATCCAGGAGTCCAACCAAGGTGGGCTTCGTTCATAGTTCAGCCGCTCACTAGACTAGCCGTGTGGCCATGGTAGGTCGCTTCCCTTCTTCTTCACCCTGGACCTCCCTTCTCGTGACAGTCATCTCAATTGCAACTGCTTGTGTTGAACCTGTCATCCCAGCCACAGTGCAAGCTCCCTGAGCACATAGGCCAGGCCTTGGTGTTCAACCCTGTGTCTTGGCCCTAGCACAGGGCCTGGCCCATGGGAGGTCTTCAGAAAAAAGAAAGACCTGAGTGAATAATATGAACAGTAACTCTCCTACACTATAAACTAAATGATTCTATTATTAATCCAGAAACATTTGCAGTATCAACACCACCCCTAGACTGGGGCAAGAGAACATGCCATCCAATTGGGACTCTCAGGCCACGGGAGGTTGTAGGGAGGGGAAGTGAAAGATTATGGTTTTTGCCCTGGGAAATGTACCAGGGCCGCCATTTGCTTCAAGTCACATACCCCAGATCACCCCAAGTGGACGTCCAGACAGACAGATCACTGTGCCTTCTACTTCATCTCTGCTTGGATGACAGTTTCAGGAAACCCTGGCATCCTGGACAGCTTGATAAGTCAGTCTCCATCCCAGGTCCAGTGGGTCCAGGTGGGTCCAGGTAACCTGGGAACCTGGGCCACCTTCTGCCCCACCTGCCTTGACAGCGCCATGAAACCACTCAAGTTCACAGGCAGCAGGACAGGCCAGGAAAAGAACACCAGCATCATTCTCTGAGGATCACACTGCAGGGCCCTGGGTAAGAACAGGATGGCTGTGGATGTGGCATTATATACAACTTTAAAATATTTAGGCATATGCTATGTGGACTTCATTTGTACACTTGCTTCAAGCCCTGCAAGTTCAGGGGTGTATCTGCATGGTTCCTCGATGCTCAGGCTTAATTAGTCATGAGCTATCATTCCTTTGTGCTTTTAATCAATCTTTTTAAAGATCCTTCTATGTGCTGGATATTGTGCTAGGTCAGGTTCTTTAAGGATCTCATTGTCCTCATCAGCTTCTCCAGTGAAGCTGACTTTGTTCCACAAAGTCTCATGCTTAGTCATGAACTACAAGTTCCATCCAGACCCACCTGGCTTTCTTTCACCCCATCCTTGCCAATTTTACCCCAGTACTGAGGCTTGGATCAGGTCCCCCCACCTCCCTCTTAATCTGCATAACTATGTAAATCCAAGCAGCCCTTCCTGTCTTAGCCTACACATCATTACCCAATAAGCAAACCTTTCCCAAATCAACTCAGGAGAACTTTCTTCAGAAAAAACTTTCCTGGCCTTCACAATTGGATTAAGCCTCCCGTCAGAGGCTCTTGTAAATATCAGATATCTTCTTAGCATGTCACACTGGCAACTTTATGCTCCGGGATTAGATGAATAACTCTCTCCCACACTAGGCTGTTGAGTTTGATGGGCTCTACTGGATTCACTGTTGAATCTCTAGGGCTCAGCACAGTGTCTGACACATAGCAGGCACTCCAGGAATATTTACTGATTGAATTAAATAAATACAATGTAATGTATGGATAAATTCAATACATATTTCATGGCTTGAAAACTAACACTTATTGGGTTTTCATAAAACATACTGTGAGTTAAGGCAAATAGTACCAAATGAGAACCATTAACATGTATTTTCGTGGAGCTCAAACGAAATAACTTTGTCCAGCTATGGAATGTATGGGGAATTCATGAGAGGCTGAGAAGAGATGGTATAACTATATTCTGTGGTCAGTTCTGCTCCCATCCTGGTCTGCTTGCACTCTTTACTAAGCGCTGCTTTTCCTGATACTTTGTTTTTATGAGTCCTCATCTCTTCTTCTCTTTTTCCTCCTATGTGTTTTTCAAATGCATTCATCATCAGCAAAATTAATCTAATAGGCACACCCTTTGACTCAGAACTTTCAGCTGAAGGAGTCTAGCTCCTAGAAATATTACTATCATTTCAAATGACATAATACAAAGAGTGTTCACAGCAGCAGTGTTTGTCATGACAAGGAAATGGAAACAAGATGCCTGCCAATAGAGGAATGGATTCATACATTCACACTATGACCTTGCAAAGAATGTGGTAGATCTATGTTCTGATGAGGAAAGCTGCATCTAATACCTGGCCAAGGAGGAAAAAGGCAAGTTGCCATGTAATATGTACCTTATGATCCCTCCCCCACAATCAACGTATATGTTTGCATACATGTGGTAGAAATTACAAATTAAATTGCAACAATGGCTACCTTTGAGGAAGGACTTGGAGGGAGCTTGGGAAGGTCACTGTTACTTCTTGCTTTATACTCCTCTGTATTATCCAAATTTATGACAAAAGTATGTTATATTTCTAGCTTAAAAACTCCAGTAATGTAAGTGATTAATTTGCTTGTTTATGATCTGTTTCTCCTCTCTAGGATGTAAATTCCATATAAGCAGAGACTTTGTCCACCTTTTCTCACCATCATCTCCACTGTGCTTACAACAGTGCCTGGAATACCAGGAAGTGCTCAATGTATATTTTTTGAGTGACAGATCAATTTTTTAAAAAGCAAATTCCATTTTGACAAAATCTATCTTTCATATCCCCCTCTCCAACCCCTCCATGTTCTTATTGGTGAAGTGACTGGGTGCTGAGGAATCTGAAATTCTCTGCCTCACATGGTGGGCCTTGAATTAAGGTTGACCTCTTCCCTGAATCATTGGTTCCCATGATAAACGGGTTGAAAACCCATAAGGCCTCCTACACACAAATGTGAAAAAGACTCAAAGTTCTTAAGCGATAGGGTTTCAAGCAACAAAGAATGGGTTGTTTTAGAAAAGAAACCTTGATATTGGTTTAAAGTTAATCCCTTCAAAAGGTAAGAGCTAAAAAAGAACACATTAAGTTAGAAACAAGGAACAAAAGCATGTGCTGTCTGTCCAATCATTGAAAGGTCACAACTGTTTAACCACCAGATAATTCGACCTATTTAGAAGAGTCCAACAAAACCACAAAAATATAATAGATTATAGCTTAGGAAAAGATCTGCAAAAATATGCACTAAATTGTATTCTGTGGTTACTGCTTCTCTTTAACTTTCTCTTTGCTTTACTGTAGAACCAACATACAGCTGCTCAGGAATGCACACAATCTCAAAGACCCGTGGGCTGCCTTGCCTTTTCTTCGCGAGTGGAATTGTAGAGTTTGGGGACCATGATGCAGAAGTGAGAAACTGGTCAGGTCCAAAGATGTCAGAACTCAGGGGTTTCATGTTGTACACAGACAAGGAAGAGAAAAGAGGGAGTATGTCAGTCATATCGCCTGGACCAGATGGTTCTGGGTTTGGGAATCCTCATTTCTTGCATCTTACAGTTACATAAATCTATTACTTCTGTGCTTCTGGCTTTTTCTTTACTGTATCAACAGGCTACTGCAGGGGTCATAGCCTGGACATGGCCAACCAGAAAGATACTCAAGGAATGCTCAATGGGAAGAAAGCAGGTACACTTGATCCCTGCATAGAGCCGCAGAAACAAATGTCATTTGTGAATTTAACTGCTAGAGGCTAATGGAAATACAATGCAAACAACCTAAAGAATTTCCAGCTCAATGAATGATTCTTTTTTATCTGTAATCTTTATTTGTAAAAGAGAAACCTATTGTTTTTCCCTTAAGTTGTGATGCCAGCATAATGTGATCTCATGCAATGTGGGTGAAAGTTAAATGATTTTTAAAATAAATTTATAAGAGTAAGTTTAATAAGTAGAAAATATTGAATTTTATCTTCAAGGTAATATTTACAGAAAATAAAATGAAGCATGTGCTTTGAGGTGAGGAGAAAGTAATGAGACACTTTCACTTTTAGCTTCATTCTGTTCCATATCATCAAATTTGTTCCCTGTATCAGGAAGTAACAAACATAAAGAGATAAAAAGTGATCTCAGAAAGGGCAAAATCTATGGTTTACTCCAAATGCTGTATAAGTCCCTTGGGTTTCTTTTTCAGGAAGTCAATTCCCTGTCCCATGACTGCCAGTTAGGGCTTGTGGCTTCTCACCAATGTTCCCCCATAAAAATCAGCTCAAGGTGTGACTGCAGCTCAAGTCTGATCTCTCCTGGTCAACTGGGAAATTTACAGGGGACACTCGCACTTTACCAGGGAACAAAATTCTATGCCACAGGAAAGAAACTGGAGGGGGATTAATTGCAGGCTGGAAAGACTGTTGGTATGACAGTGGAGGGAGATGCTTATAAAATGTTAAGCAATGTGTTATTTTTATAAGGTAAGAGACCATATACAAAACAAATCTAATATGTGTGGTTTAGAGCACAGGCTTTGTGGTCAGAGACCTGAATGCAAATATTTCTCTGCTGTTTACTTTGGGCAAGTCACCTGCCTCTCTAAGGCTCAGTTTCCTCATCCATCAATTGTGTGTAATAAAAAGACAGTGCGGTTCTGAGTAGTCAAGTGCTCAATAAAATGTAGCCATTCGCAGAAAGACAAACTTTGCATGTTCTCACTCATTTGTGGGAATTAAAAATTAAAACAGTTGAATTCATGGAGATAGAGAACAGAATGATGATTACCATGGGCTGGGAGGGGCGGTGGGGAGGGAAGGACATTGGGGATGGTTAGTGGGTACAAAAATATAGTTAGATAGAATAAACAAGATACAATGTTTGATAGCACAATGGGGTGACTACAGTCAACAGTAATTTATTGTGCATTTAAAAATAACTAAAAGAGTATAATTGGAATGTTTGTAACACAAAGAAATGATAAATGTTTGAGGTGCTAGATACTCCATTTACCCTGATGTGATTATAATGCATTGTATGCCTGTATCAAAATATCTCATATACCCCATAATATATACTCTATGTACCCATAAAAATAAAAAATAAAATTTAAAAGTAGCTATTACTTTTTACCTTTTATGAGATGCATAAGCTTTTTAACTAGAGTAACAAGAAATTACGCAAACATGCATAAATGGAAATTATTAATATTTCTTTGACAAAAATGTGGGATTGCTTTTATTTAAGGGACATTGTTAGTATGAATGCTTCAAAAACAGAGTCAATAATCATCCGACATTAAATCCAAATAGGTGTACTCTATACACCTGCCTACATGTCTGCGTGAGCATGGGTGCTCCCCAAATGCCTGTAATTTGTAAGAGCCATTTAAGACTTACTTTCATTTTTCCTTCCCCACTCAGAGTTCTTCCATTTCTCCCGACTGAATCAAGGAGAAATCTCCCAGGAAGGCGAAACCTCTGGACCACCAAGTCCTTGAAGTAGGTTTACCCACTGCCACAGTTTTAATGGGAGTGTCCCAGTTTTAGCACTTAATAATCTCATGCCCCAGAAGCTCCACCAGTATTCTGCAAACTGGGATGGTGGTTTCCTCTACCTGGGAGCCTGGCACCCCAGCCAGGACCTACAGGATTACATCTGCTGACTGCACTCAGTTTTACTTCAGTGCAGGTGGTGTTTCTTTCCCTTGGTAGAGTTCTTCCACTAACACCCCTGTGAGTCTTGTCAGATGTGATTAAACTATGGGCAACACAAATGGAATGAAAAGAAGGAGGTGGAATTTTTTTTTTTTTTTTTAACCTGAGATAACTGAGAGTTAAGACTTGAGATGAACAGGGGGGTTAAAGAAGGGTATGCGTGCCTCTGGGTGCTTTGCTATCTATGTGCTCACACACAGGAAGGAGTGTGTGTAATGTACTGGGGAAGAGACCACTCACACACAGGAAGGAGTGTGTGTAATGTACTGGGGAAGAGACCGCTCACACACAGGAAGGAGTGTGTGTAATGTACTGGGGAAGAGACCGCTCACACACAGGAAGGAGTGTGTGTAATGTACTGGGGAAGAGACCGCTCACACACAGGAAGGAGTGTGTGTAATGTACTGGGGAAGAGACCGCTCACACACAGGAAGGAGTGTGTGTAATGTACTGGGGAAGAGACCGCTCACACACAGGAAGGAGTGTGTGTAATGTACTGGGGAAGAGACCGCTCACACACAGGAAGGAGTGTGTGTAATGTACTGGGGAAGAGACCGCTCACACACAGGAAGGAGTGTGTGTAATGTACTGGGGAAGAGACCGCTCACACACAGGAAGGAGTGTGTGTAATGTACTGGGGAAGAGACCGCTCACACACAGGAAGGAGTGTGTGTAATGTACTGGGGAAGAGACCGCTCACACACAGGAAGGAGTGTGTGTAATGTACTGGGGAAGAGACCGCTCACACACAGGAAGGAGTGTGTGTAATGTACTGGGGAAGAGACCGCTCATACACAGGAATGAGTGTGTGTAATGTACTGGGGAAGAGACTGTGGGAAGCCCGACCTGGGCAGGAGCCCCTGGAAAGTGGGGGAGGGGAAGGCAAAATTGAGGCACACAGTTCCCCATCATGGCCTCCAGAGGGCGCCATCAGCCCGCAGTGGTTCTTTGCCTTTTGAGGCGGGCAGAAGGAAGTCGATCCACCTGGAGGGTAAGGAAAGCTGCAACCCACTGCCTTCAGGGCTGGGGCATGCAAGAACGAGGTGGACCACTCGCAGTGCTTGAATGTTCTCCTTGTTAACCCCAGCAGGGATAAGCACCTCCGCCTCATAAGATCAAAGCTCTTTCGTTCCCGCTTTAACGTTGCCAGTCTCCTTTACCTCGGAAAGAATGAGAAACTTCATCCTAGCAATCCCAGGGATCTGTGCCCTCCAGAGGAAGATCTCTGCAAAGCTGTTTACAGCGGGTTGTGTGGAGGCCAGCTTCTCTGGCACGGCGCAGTGTTCCCGTGGAGCGTTTCCAGGGCGCGGAGGCCCAGGGTCGCCAGCTCGAATGAATAGGGAGCTGATTGCCGCTCCACACTGATGGATGTATATTTGTTACATTTGAAATGTTCTGAGAAAAGAACTGCTTCTGAAAAGAAGAGCTTTGTGTGAGCACAGTGAACATGAAGGGCGAGATTCCAAAATCCTTTAGGGGGTTTTCTTTCTATGCAAGAATGAGCCACAGAAAGCTGTTCCCAGCATCCTCTGGTAATCTAGGAACACCTATGGAAAAGCGTTGCCCCGGTCTCAATCCCAGGGGTGGGAATCAGGAAGTACAGAAGCCGCCATCAGAGCCCAGGTCTGGCTCTGTCATTGCCCCTTGGGTCACCTCGCGGCAAACCACTAGAGAGCCGGGCCTCAGTTTTCTCATCTGTAAAATGAGGAGCCCGACTGGAGGGTACCCAAGTTCCCTCCCAGGTCTGGCACTTCCTGAGGGTCCTATTGTTCACTGAAGAGCTAATAATGCTAGTTCTCAAATTTTTTGCTCTTGGGACCCCTTCACAAATCTTAAAAGTACTGAGCCTTCTCCCACCCCATGGATCTGTGGGGGCTTCTTTTGCTATTTGGCAGGCAGTACTAATCAAACAAACTGACATATAAGAATTTTAGCTTATACTTCAAGTGTCTAAGGCTCTCTCCAAGGGCCTTCTCTCTGCCCTGTCATGTTTACATTTGTCTCAGTTGATGTAAGGCACTGATTATGGCCTCTGGATGCACATTTGAATTACCTGTAGAGCTGAGATGTAACCTCAGACCAATTCCCAGAGATTTTCATTTAGTTGGTCTCTGCAAGGGTAGTGGGGAGGGGGCTACCAGGTGAGTTTTAATGTGTTGCCAGGCTTGAGAAGAGCCACTCTGATAGCTCTATGGTTCTCAAAGTGTGGTCCCGAGCCAGCAGCATCTGTATTACCTGGGAACTTGTTAGAAATTCAAATTCTCAGGTGTGCCATGGACCAACTAGGGCAGAGCCCAGGAATCTGTTTTAACAGGTCTTCCAGGTGATTTGAATACATGCTACAGTTTGAGACCCAGTGTTCTCGATTGCCACACCTCCACGGCTTCCACTCCCACCTTCGCCATCATTTCCGTCAACTAAGTAAGACCATGAAAATATTTCAGGTTCCCATCTTCCAAGGTGCAGCTGTCTGTGTTTGCAGTGGTGACAGGGGCTTGGGTGACTGTAGCATCATTTGCATGCGAGGAGCTGCTGGGCTCTTGAGCGAGAGAATGAACCAAAGGTCACTAAATGCCACACACACATTCCATTCAGCAAATATTTATTGCATAAATATGTATTGAGGTACCAGGCTATTGCTGAGGGCATCACCTTACAGAATGCTTGCTGCATAGGGATGCTTCAGAAATGCTGGCTGAGTGAAACCTCAAGGCATTGTTGCAGCCATTCATGCTGCCTAAGAATTATGCATCCTGTTTACTCTGTCCTCACCTGTGACACATGGAAGCTCTAATCCTTGGGAATCCTGAAAAACAAGGGTTCCTCTGGCATAGCGACCAAAAAGAAAAATCACGACACCTAGCCTATGCTAGCCTCGCCAACAATATTGCTTTTTGCAAAGAATGGAAAAATTTGCAAATGGTTGAATGTTGAATCATGGGTTCTATAATATTAGTTAATCTTTATGGAAATTCCATTTTACTATGGAAACAATAGGCTAATTGTTAGAGTGGATGGATATCTGTAGGATTGTTTCCTCTACACTCACATACTTGTTTTTCCAGAAACTGCCACCTACCCCATCCATATTTCTCATAGGAGCTCTCTCTGTCTCTCTCTCCCCGCCCCCTGCCTTTTTCTGTCTCTCTGTATATAGTACATGACCTACCAACCTAACTGGCACTCAATCAAAGGTGGACTACTGACTCTTGACTCCTTTGCTTAGAATTTTTTGGACTTGACACTGAGCAATCTCCCTATGGTGACTGAAGCTGGAAGGTTCAATATTAGGGTTCTCCATAGATATGGGACCAATAGGGTGTGTGTGTGTGTGTGTGTGTGTGTGTGTGTGTGTGTGTGTAGAGAGAGAGAGAGAGAAGAGAGAAGATAGATAGATAGATAGATAGATAGATAGATAGATAGATAGATAGATAGATAAAAAGGAACTTATTATGGGAATTGGCTAAGACAGATTGTCTGTGAGCTGGAGACTCTGGGATGCTGGTAGCATGGCTCAGTCTAAGTTCAAAGGGCTTAGAACTAGAGAAGCAGGTGGTGTAATTCTCAGTCCAAGGCTGAAGGCCTGAGAACTTGGGATGGGGTGGAGGATTGTGGTAAGTTTTAGAGCCTAAAAGTTGGAGCTTGGAGTTCTGATGTCGAGGGGACAGAAGAAAATATACCCCAAATCCAGGACGGAGAGAGAGGAACTCACCTTTTTGTTCTATTTGGGTTCCCAGCTGATTGGATGGTGCCTACCCACATTGAGAGTAGATTTTCCCCTCTCAGTCCATTGACTCAATTGGCAATCTCATCTGGAAACAGCCTCCATGACATGCTCAGAAATAATCATGTATTTACCTGTTCTTTAGGTAATCCTTAATCCAGTCAAGTTTACAGCTAAAGTGAACCATCACAACAGACAAGGATGAAGTTGGTGGATATGTTTCCGCTGACATGGAGTGATCCAGTCTGCGAGGAAGGAGAAGGAAGTTGGCCACACACACACAGCACAGGAGGAAGGAGGGGAGGCTCCTCACGCACCTCAGTAACTTGGCTCTAGTTATTCCTGAAGCCCATTTGCATCCCCACTCTTTCCCACACTTGGTTTTTCAACATTTTCTTTTAGATTTTTTGTGGCTCAAATCAATTCCCCTTTGAGATGAAGCTAATTGGGGTTTGGTTCTGTCACTTGTAACCATAGCCCTAACCAAAAGTGGTGTTTGAACAGCTTTAGGGTGATTAAAATGAGTACAAAGGGGGAAGTTCACCAATAGGTCTGACATTTTGGTTTCTGTCACCTCATGTCTTTCTTAAACACATGAATTTTACCAGATACACTTTAAGGGTCAGTTTTATAGTTTTTGTTTTTTTTTGTTTTGTTTTTTGGGGGGTTTTTTTAGGCAAACTTTTAATTGAATGATAACATACATACTAAAAAAAACTGCACAATTATAACTTTTCACAAAATACACAGACCTGTATAACCAACACCCAGATTAAGAATCAGAACAGGCTGAGCATGGTGGCTCACACCTATAATCACAGCATTTGGGGAGGCCAAGGCGGGAGGATCACTTGAACCCATCCAGGAGTTCAAGATCAGTCTGGACAACATAGCAGTGATTTGTTTTTCTAAGACCACCAGAGCGAGCACAAAAGAACCAACGAGTAGGCAAGGCTAGGAGCAAAACTGCAAATTTATTTTTTGGTCACCCAGCTTCAGGGAAGAAGGTGTGGGGGTGAGGTCTATCGGCCTCCAGCAAAGGAGGCCAAGAGAGTCACCCGGTGGAGCTCTTGGGTGGAGGTCCTGCAGTCCCGACAAGAGTGGAGGCTGAGGAAGCCCGCGCAGCGCATCTGCTGGGAGCGGCTTTTCTAGGAGTGGGAGGGCAATAGGCGGGGCACGGGCATGCCAGGGGGCGTTCCGCAGGTGCGACCAGGTAAATCTTGGTCTCTTTGGATTGACGTCACCTGGCGCATGCCCGGTTGGTCTGCACCTTCCCGGGCGCCAGCTGCATTTTCGCACGCACAGGAAAAGTTGGTGATGAAGAACCCAGAAGTGCGCCATCTTGCCTCCGTTCATCCAAACAGTCCAACCTTTTATTGATAATAGTGATAAAGGGGCGCCATGGTCTGTCTGGCTACTTCCTGCTGTTAAGGGGCATTGTTAAGGTCGGGGCCTATGGTTGGTATTTGGACGTATGGATGAAGAATAAAATAAGGCACAGTATTAGTATAGGAATGAGGAATGGAAGCATTTGTTGGAATATGGGCAAAACCCAGAAGGAAGGTCCCAGCAAGGTTGGGGTATTAAGGTTCTGTATTTCAGTTTTTATTTTATTGAGGGTTTGAATGTTAGTGTCTACTAGGCCTGACTCACTAACATAATAGCAGCACTGTTCTCCAAGGAAGAGACAAGTGCCTCCTTTTTCAGCTGTAAGCAAGTCTAGGGCTCGCCTGTTTTGGGCAGCTACTTGGGCTATTGAGGTAGTTCGGCGCTGCAGGGAGGCCAGGCTTTCAGCTGATTCCAATAACTAGAGGGAGGAAAACAGCCCGTTTTTGTAAGCGATTGGCAGGAGGGTGCAGCTGCAGTGTCAGTTCGACTAGTTCAGCCTTGCTATACAGGGTGAGACTGGGCACTAAGGATTCTGGGACACAGATAGATTGAGATTGAGTTGTGACAGTTTGGTTAAAGGTTTTAGAAAGGGACCCCTTGCACCAGAAATAGCCTTCAATGGGGGCTGTTTGGCCTCCATTGGGCACTTGAGTATGATTACACCAGGATGAATTTGGGGTTGAATAACAAAAAGGAAGGATTGGGCTATTTGGATTTTGGTATAGTGGCGCCTGGAGTGTGATGAATTGTGGGATGTTTGACCAGTTGTGTTGAAGGCCATGGGCAGGGGGGCTGCCACTAGGGGGAGCCTTCAAAAGCCTCACAGAGGAAGCAATGGGAGAGATTGGTTATATTCACAGTGTAGGTTAAGTTTAGCCCTTGGCGGATAAGTGTGAGCCATTAGAAGGGGTCTCTATTGTCCGGAGAGAAGTTTGACAGCCTTAAGGAAGACAACTGGCAGAACTATGTACTACTGAGTGTGTTCGGCTGTCTTGTGACCAAGTTTCAGTGATGAAAAAAATTGCCACACAGTAGGCGGACTAGCAAAGGTCTGAGTGTATGAGTGAGACAGCAATATAAGTATAAAATGAGACTTCATTTTCAGTGTAGTCGCAGAGTGTCCCTTGCCACTGAAGATGTTCGATGAAGGTTAGGAGATGGGAGAACCACTGCTCTGGACTATTGTCTGGAGGTAGATATGGGTCTGGGGTTATGTATTGAAAGTCTGATAGGTTTATGTAGAGGACGGTGAGAAAGCGAGCTAAGCGTCAGCGGTCGGGGAGCATGAGATAGTCAAGGAAGTTTTGTAAGTTTGAGGCGAGTGGGGGAAAGTTGAACTGATGTCCACTGATTGCTCTCGGTGGGGGCCCTTTTTAGCTGGGAAATATGAATCCAATGCGTGTGTCCTAGGAGTTTTGCTGCTGTATGTGTAGACAGGAGGAGAGTGTATGGGCCTTTCCACCTGGGCGGTAAGTCTTTGGCTTGGATATCTTTTATGTATACTTGGTCTCTGGGACTAATTCGAACGGACTGAGGCCTGTTGGGCTTCAAGGTGCTGCCCGCAGCCGGGTCAGGGCTAAGGGAAGGAGAGTTACCCACGACTGCCGGGTTTCGATTGAGAGTTTGGTGAGCTGTTGTTTGATGAGTCCGTTAGCCTTTTCCACCTTACCAGAAGACTGAGGCCTATAAGGGATGTGGAGCTTCCAGGTGATGTGTAGGAGGGCTGCCACCTGTTGGACTACCTTAGAGATGAATGCTGGACCGTTGTCGGATTGAAGAGTGACCGGGAGGCCAAACCTAGGGATAATATGTTCAGTGAGTATAGAGGCAACAATGTTAGCAGTTTCTCCTGTGGTAGGATAGGCCTCTATCCACCCTGAAAAGGTGTCCACAAGGGTTAAGAGGTATTTGAATTTTTTATGTCTTGGCATATGTGTGAAATCAATTTGCCAATCTTCACCTGGTTGGTGTCCTCTGAGTTGATGTCTGGGATGGGGATTACGCCATGCGCCTTGAGGATTTGCCTTTAGGCAGGTAGAGCACTGCTGGTTGATTGTAAGTAAGTGTTTCTGTAGTGTTGGACAGTGGAGGAGGGGATTTAGAAAATTGTATAAGGTTTTGGGTCCTATATGTAAAGAATTATGTATGTCTGTTAGAATGGTATGGAGTTGTGTTTCAGGAATGACTAATTTGTTATCAATATATATCCAGTCACCTGTAGTTAGTTTGGCTGTTGGATTTTGTAATAGCTTAGCCTTTTCTCCCTGAGTGTAATTAGGGGCATACTGGGGGGAGAGAAAACAGACAGAAGGAGGCTTGGGGGTGGAAAATCCGGCGGCTGACTTGGCAGTGACGTCAGTGAAATAGTTGCCAGCTGCTACCAGGTTAGATGAAGTGTGTTGCCCTTTACAATGTATAACGGCTACCTTGGAAGGTGCCGACAGTGCATCTAGTAGTTTGAGTATTTGGTTTTTGTTAATAATAGGGGTACCGCTGGTGGTTAAAAACCCTCTCTCTCTCCAGATGACTGAATGGGTGTGTGCAATTAGAAAAGCATATTTAGAATCTGTGTATATGTTTACTGTTTTTCCTTTTGATAGTAGGAGTGCCTTGGTTAGTCCAGTGAGTTCTGCCTGCTGTGATGTGGTCCCTTGTGGTAGGGGTTTTGCCTCTAAAACTGTGGAAGAGGTAACTACTGCATATCCTGCCTGTCTGTTTCCTTGAGGGTTGATAAAGGAGCTGCCATCCACAAATAGGGTTAGTTGTGCATTCTGAAGGGGCCGGTCATGCAAGTGTAGGTGGCTGGGGGGTTGAGCCTCCAGGACCTCAGGACAAGGATGTTTAGTATGGGGTGGTTTAAGAGGGTCTGGCAGTAAAGTGGCTGGATTTAGAGAGAAGCAAACTTCTAAAGTAACAGTGGGGTCTTCTATGAATAAGAGATGGAAAAGTTGGAGCCGGGATGGAGTTAAGTGGCTAATACTTTTGTGAGAGATGAGATCCTGAAGATGGTGTGTGGAGAGGACTGTTAGATTACTGCCTCTAATAAGCTTTTTTGCTTCCTGGGTCAGGCAGGCTGCCACTGCTAACGCACACAGACAGGGTTGCCAGCCTTGTACAGTTGGGTCTAGTTGTTTGGATACATAGGCCACAGGGCAGTGGGTGCTGCTGACAGGCTGAGCTAAAAGACCAGCTGCCACTTTCTGCCTTTCATCTGTAAAGAGTTGGAAGGGACACTGGAAATCAGGCAGTGAGAGAGTGGGTTGTGAGAGAAGGCAAACTTTTAAGTGGGTGAAATGAGTCGAGATTAACTTGGGGTTGGACAAAGGCCCATGTGGGGTTTCTTTAACTGCGGCATATAAAGGTTTGGCTAAGATTCCAAAATTGGGGATCCAATGTCTGAAGAAGCCTATTAGACCTAGGAAGGATTGAATTTCTTTTGCATTTTGAGGAGGAAGAAGGTTACGTATTAGGGCCATGCGGTCGGTAGTTAGTGACCGGGTTGTTGGGGTGATTTCAATTCCTAAGTATATGACAGTTTGGCAAGAAATTTGGGCCTTGTGTTTAGATACTCTATAACCTAATGAGCCTAAATGGGTGAGGAGAGTTGCAGTGTCTAGAAGAGAGTCTTGTTTGGTAGGGCTACAGATTAGGAGATCATCTACATACTGCAGAACTTTGCTATTAGTGAGAGGGCAGGAGGCAAGGTCTTTTGCTAAGGCCTGACCAAAGAAATGGGGGCTGTCCCGGAACCCTTGTGGGAGGACTGTCCACATCAGTTGAGTGGAGATATGTGTGTCTGGGTCCTCCCATGTGAAAGCAAAAAGGAACTGGCAGTCTGTGTGTAGGGGTATGGTAAAGAAAGCATCCTTAAGGTCTAGCACAGTAAAATAAGTAGAATTGGTGGGGATATGGGACAGAAGGGTGTAAGGGTTGGGAACTACAGGGTGCGTTGGACGGATAGCCTCATTGACTAGCCGAAGATCCTGTACTAACCTATACGTTCCGTCTGCCTTCTTAACTGGAAGTATTGGAGTGTTACAGGGGGAATGTGTGCGGACAAGAATATGTTGGCTAAGTAGTCGCGTGATAATTGGCTTTAAACCTTGTAGATGTGTCAGAAAGAGAGAGAATTGGGGGCGGTTTGGGAAACGAGTGGGATCTTTGAGCTTGACAAGAACCGGTGGGTGGTGGGCAGCTATGACCGGGGTGGAAGTGTCCCACACTTGAGGGTGTATAGAAATAGGGAAGATGGGGGGTGGGGGCGACATAGGAGGAGCGTGTGCGCCTGCACAAAGCATGAGCAACAGGTCGTGAGGGAGTTGAAGGGGAGTGGATGGGTTGGTGGGAATGTATATGGAGGCCTTTAAGGTGCTCAGGATGTCTCGGCCTAGTAAGGGGGTAGGACATGGGGGTATAATGAGGAACGAGTGCGCAAAGTAGTTGTTGGCCAGGCAGCAATTAAGGAGTGGAGTTTTTTGTGGAGTGGATGGCTTTCCGTCTACTCCTACTACAGAGATATTGGATGGAAGGCTAGGTCCAGAGAAGGACGGCAAAACAGAATAGGTAGCCCCGCTATCTATTAAAATATTAATTGTCTTACCCACTACCAGGAGAGTTACCCGTGGCCTCAGCGAGGGTGATGGGGGTCCCCAAGTCTCGGCACCTTCAGTTGTCATCGTCCAGATGTAGGAGCTAGAAGGAGCTCCCAGGATCCTGGGAAAGGGGGTCACGTGGAGACGTGGCACCTGTTCTCAGGGTGGGGCAATCAGACTTCCAGTGTCCTCCCTGCTGGCAAGCAGGGCAGGGGGTTGCTGGTGGATGAGGGTTAGGACATTCACTGGCCCAATGTCCTGATGACTTGCACTTATAGCAAGGCTGCGTTGGGGCTCGGGGACCTTGCGGACACCTGTTGGCATAGTGTCCTGCCTTGCCACACTTATAGCAGGCTCATTTTGTAGCCTTGGAGTCTGTGGGGTGTGTGCTCTCTGGCCTGGGGTTATGACTGGGCTGTAAAGCCGCTGCTAGGAGCTGTGCTTTCTGTTTGAGGCGAGCCTGTCGCTGTGCTTCAGCCGTCTCCTCTCTGGAGTTATAGACCTTAAAGGCTAATTTAACCAGGTCTTGGATTGGTGCCTGAGGACCATCCTCTACCTTTTGAAGTTTTTTACGAATGTCAGGAGCTGATTGAGAAATAAAATAAGACGCCAAAATGGTGGCCCCTGTGGGGGAGGCCGGATCTAACCGGGTATATTGGGTTAGAACCTCAGTCAGCCTATTTAAGAATGCAGCTGGATTTTCTTCTGGATTTTGAACAATTTCTTTTAATTTGTTAAAATTTACAGTTTTGTTTGAGGATGCTTGCATACCAGCCAACAAACACTGGACCATTATGTCTCACCTACGGCGCCCAGGCTGGCCTGCTTGGTAGTTCCAGTCTGGGTCTGCTGAGGGGACTGCTTGCTCCTCTAGTGGATGGCGGCATCAGTTAAATGTAGTTGGTTGGCGTGCTGCTGGCGGCCACTAGGATGCACTCTTGCTCCTCAGGGTTTAGGGTGGAGGTTAGGATAACCTGGAGGTCATGCCAAGTTAAGTCATAGGCCTGACAAAGGTATCTAAATTCCTTTATGTATATGGTAGGATTAGCTGAGAAATCACCTAAACGCTTCTCAATTTTGGAAAGATCGGCCAGTGGAAAGGGGACATGTACTCTAACTACCCCCTCCGCCCCAGCTACCTCTCACAAAGGTGCTAACACTGTAGGAGGGTGTGGGGCAGGAGTGGAGGCATCAGCAGGGCACTTAGAGCAGGTGTGGGCAGAGACAGGAGACTCAAGACAGCCAGTTGGGGGCCCCAAAGGAGGCACGGGACCAAGTGGATTACTAGTAGATAAGGAAGAGGAAGGAGGAGTCTGGACGGAGGGAGGAGGAGAAGTGTAGGGCGGAAGTGAGGGAAACCCTAGATCCTCCGGCTGAACAGAAAGGAATGAAGACTCCTCTTTTTTGGGTTCCTGTGAGCCGGCGTCCTTGGCTAGCATAAGTTGGGCCAAAGAGCACCGGCTACACAGGTCGGGACGAGAGCGTAAGGCCCAAAAGCCTTGTATGTAAGTAATTTCGGACCACTTGCCTAGCCGCTGGCAGAAATTGCTGAGGTCTGTCAGAACATTGCGGTCTAGGGTGCCCTCTGGTGGCCATGGAGACTGTCTAGTTTGTATCGGGGCCACACCACAGTGGAAAGGAAAATTAACCACTTCCTCCTAAGGTCTTGTTTGAGCTGTAAGGTTTTTAAATTGGCTAGGAGGCACCCTAAGGGGGTGCTCTTTGGAAATTTGGACTGGGGGTTTCCCATTTGTTTCCTCTTTACTTACACAATGGACACAATGGAAATGGAAGTGGATCTCTGCCTGGCTTCAAAGCGTCCTTTGGAACCAGCAGAGACAGACTGGAGGCTCTTGGAGCCAAAGTGGAGATTACTTTCAGGCGGATGTCTCTGTCCTGAACGGGTCTCCCGAGCCACTTGGTGGCTCAAAAGTGGGCCTCGGACCTGCGCAGGATTTTTGGCCAAGGGAGGTAAAGAGGAGACAAGGGCACTTACCCCAGAGAGGCCTTGAGAGTGAGGGAAGTGGGTCTCAGGTCCTGGTCCATCCGCGGCGCGGCGTGGAAGGAGGAGGAGGAGGCTCCCCGGACCCTGGGGGCCCTGAGGAGGGGTCTCCTCCCGGGTTTCGGCAATAATTGATTTCTTTTTCTAAGACCACCAGAGCGAGCACAAAAGAACCAGCGAGTAGGCAAGGCTAGGAGGAAAACTGCAAATTTATTTTTTGGTCACCTAGCTTCAGGGAAGAAGGTGTGGGGGTGAGGTCTATTGGCCTCCGGCAAAGGAGGCCAAGAGAGTCACCCGGTGGAGCTCTCGGACGGAGTTCCTGCAGTCCCGACAAGTGTGGGGGCTGAGGAAGCCCGCTTGGCGCGTCTGCCGAGCGGCTTTTCTAGGAGTGGGAGGGCAATAGGCGGGGCACGGGCGTGTCGGGGGGCGTTCCGCAGGTGCGACCAGGTAAATCTTGGTCTCTTTGGATTGACGTCACCTGGCGCATGCCCGGTTGGTCTGCACCTTCCCGGGCGCCAGCTGCATTTTCGTGTGCGCACTAAAAGTTGGTGATGAAGAACCCGGAAGTGCGCCATCTTGCCTCCGTTTATCCAAACAATCAGGACATCGTCTCTACTAAAAATAAAAATGAAAAAGAGCAGGGCATGGTGGTGCGTGCCAGTAGTCCCAGCTACTCAGGAGACTTAGGCAGGAGGATTGCTTGAGCTCAGGAGGTTGAGGCTTGGACATGCCACTCCACTCCAGCCTGGGTAACAGAGCAAGACCCTGTCTCAAAACAAAACAAAGAAACCGTAAAGAATCAGAAGATATCTAGCAACCTCCCAGTCAGCATCCCCTTACCTCAAGGTAGCCATGCTCCTGACTTCTGACATCATGAAACATTTTGCCTGTTTCTGAACTTTAAGGAATCATACAGGATGTTCTCTTTCATGTCTGGCTTCTTTCTCATTGGTAAGAGGCATCCATGTTGTTGCCTGGGGCTGTAGTCTATCCTTATTGCTGAGTAGTTATCCCCAGCTTTGTATTTAAATGTTATTTTTCTTAAAGTAGGCTAGAAATCAGTAATAGAAACATAGTAGAAGTAGCTATTTGTTCTCGTGATGATCTATTGATCCTAAAATATCTAAATCAGACAAGCTGCCTGGAACTTTGCAGAAGAGAGAAACTGCTCTTATTAAGTTGGAGGCTTCATTGAGATTCTTCTTATGCTGCTCAGCTCAAGTGAGGGCATGGGCTGCTTCCTCCTTATGGAGCAGGAAAAACAACAAATGACCCACCTCCTACCCTTGCGCAGAACAGAGCTTCTGAAAGAAAAGCATGCTGCAGCTGTCCTTAAAAGTGACCCTTTCAAAGAACCTAATCAGACTGCATATTGTTTATTTCAGCAAATAGCATTCAATGACTCTAAAGACAAATAATGCCTTACTGAAATTTGTACATAATTTTTGGAAAACAATACTATTCTAATTTTTACCAAGCAAGCAAACAGTAATTTATTCACAGGGCTGTTCTAGTAGACCTTTCTTCACTTGCCTCGAGATACAGATTCTGAATATAAATTCCATCAACACCTGTAGTTTTTCTTCTTTATCCTCCGTAAGAATTAGAATGCAAATCACGAACCCCAATTCAACTGGCTTAACAAATAAGGAAAATTTATTATTTTTCATCACAAGAAGTATGGGCTAACATTGACAAGAACCTGAGTTCTTTCTTTATCAGACTGACCTAAGGAGAGCCTGGTTGGATCCAATTAGACAGAGGCCATGCCAGGAATCATATCCAGAAATAACAGCTTCCAACAGCAAAATATACTGTGTCTTCCCTTTCTCTCTCTCTCTCTTTTCTCTCTCTCTCTCTCTCCCCCCATCTCTCTCTTTCTGAAGAAACCATCCTTAGAAACCTACCACTTCTTATCAGCCAGAATTACATCCAGGTCCATTGGAAAAATCAACCACTGCCAAAGGGAATGAGATTACCATACTTGGCATATAACAACAGCGTTTATCCCTAAAATGAGAAATACAGTCCCTCACCTGAGTGACTTTCAAACAGAACAATGGCTCTCCTGGCAAGGGAGACAGGGAGAAAGATTACTGGACTAACAACTATCCCAACCACTTATCTTCCACAGTCTACCTCTTTGACTTCCCAGCTTCCATACATTGTTCAAAAAATGCTCATACTTCCACAAAATGCACATAGTCATTCCAAGAGTGAAAAGAACCTAAAGTCTCATCAAGAAAAAAACAAGATAAATCCAATAAAACCTTTCATTCAGAGAAGTGACTGTCATCACTGATCCATAGCACATGTTATTTCCTGAAGGACATCAATAGCAAATACCATGATCCAGGAATCGAGTGAGTTTCTCTGTCAGCCCGGTGGACGTCCCTGGTTCCACTCCACTGGAGCCTCCCTTTCCCATTGTCTTCCATGGCCATTTCTGGGGTAAGGGTTGAAGAAGATATCCTCCTGGATGCTGCTGGATTTAACAACTCGCTTTCAGCAGATACAGATTCTATGGCCTCAGGACAATAGGGCCTGAATGGTTCCAGACTTTTATCAGTTTGAAACTCACTTCTGGTCAGGTCCAGGCACTGCTAATGGCCAGTCATCTTGTCTGAATGAGGCCTGTGAGAGACACAATCGCTCCTCCTCCCCACATGTCTCTATGATCTTCCCACCTTCAAGCACAAAGTTTAATGGCCTCCACCTTGAGCCAACTGGTAACAAAAGCCACGTGGTGGAAGGGGGTGTGAAGCAGGGGAGGGGTGATATCACCTGTGATCCCAGCCCTCCTAGGTGCACCTAAGCTAGACGGTGCCTCCTGTCTTACAAAGGATGTGTGGTGAGAGATACTAAGGGGAGGCATGGGGAATCAGATTTGCTTTTGTCCCAATTCTACCAGTCATACCTCCTGAGAAATTTCTTTTTTCTCTACCTTTTGGGAGGTGAGTAGGAGAAGGACATCAGTTTTGTACAAAATTGGGATTTGCAAGCTTGAGAATCTCCAAATTATGGCTTTTAAATCGATTTAGATTCTAGGTTATGGGCAGGAAGAGTCTGTATTAGCAAAATTTGACTGTCTTCCCTTTCTGCATCCAGGCATGTCACTTTTCACCTAAACTTGCCTCTTAGACTATCCCTTTCTCAAAAACTTCAAGGAATAACGAGCATGTGCCAATATCCCTGATTTTCCTACCAATACCTCTAACCCTACAGTGTCCATAGGCACATGATGAGAGTCCTGAAGTCCAACTTGTGACAAAATGACCTAAAACCTACAGACTCAGAAATTTTGAAATATGGCTTTTACTGTTGTAAAATACATAAGAGCTACATTTAGAAATGAAGGAGTTGACCACCAGCTGAAGTCAGGAACTATCACACCCAGTTTCACATTTTCTCTATCATATACATGTGTAAACTCCAGTTTCCCTCTGCCTACACCACCTTTCCAGAAATTGTTTTAGGATCTACAGGGAAGGGAGGCTCTTTTCCTTGTAAGTAAACACACTTTTAAAAAGATATTTGAATGCATATTTTGAAAACAAGATGAATGACAGCAAACAATATAAAATATAAATCTGAAAATAGATCAGGATATACTGCTTACACAGGGGGAGGATCATATCATTTTGATAAGAAGAACTAAAGGTAATATAGCATTGAAAATGTGTTTGTCTGGCTGGGCATGGTGGCTCATGCCTGTAATCCTAGCACTTTGGGAGGCCAAGGTGGATCACCTGAGGTCAGGGGTTCTAGACCAGCCTAGCCAACATGGCAAAACCCTGTCTCTACTAAAAATACAAAAATTAGCCGGGCGTGGTGGCACATGTTTGTAATCCCAGTTACTCAGGAGGCTGAGGCAGGAGAATCACTTGAACCTGGGAGGCAGAGGTTGCAGTAAGCCGAGATCCATGCCACTGCACTCCAGCCTGGGTGACAGAGTGAGACTCCATCTCCAAAAAAAAAAAAGAGAGAGAGAAAGAGAGAATGTCTTTGTTCATTGAGATTTTTAACTTTTAGAAAAGATAATATGAAGTTCTGTTCATTAGGGACAGTGCCAGTTAAATTTTGGTTTGTTTTAAGGCAGAAGCTCGTCTTCAGTGTTCCATTAATAGCCAACTGATTTTCCTCGATGACACTGGGAGGAAATATGAGGGAGGGTTCACCATTGATCCTTCTGATCTCTGCACTCTTTTTTTTTTTTTTTTTTTTTCTGCACTCTTATTCAGATTCTAATCTGGCAACATGCTGCACAAACACTAGCACTAACACCAGCATCTGGGGCTTCACTATGTGGTTCTGATGGTATGATTCTCACCATGCGTAGGTTTGATGATATATAAGCCATATCAACTTCCCTTCCAGAAAGGAGTACTCCCACTTAGTTTCGAGTTGAACGTTAATCAATTCCCTTTATACCAGCTCAGCATAGTTGAACAAAACAGAACCATGTTCCAAAACCAAGGTTGATGCAATACATCATGTTCACCAATTATCCCTATGGTTAGTACATTCCTGACACACGGCCAGTGCTCAATAACTACTTACTGCCTAGATGAATACATGAAAAAGACATGGCCACTGAGCAGCTCAGACAGCCTTGGCTTGGAATATTTTGCTGGTCACATTAAGTTATTTGCAGTTTACTAACAACAAAGACATGGGGAAGCCAGATTTCTGTAATTTTGAAATAGTTTATAGTTTCATTAGACTTTGAGTCTTGCTTGTCAAATAGCATTTATTAATATCCACTTTCTCCCAGGCAGAGCTCTAGGCACAAGGCAGAAAGTTAAAAATTCCAGAACAAATCTCTTTTTTTCTTTTCTTCCTCCACTACATTTTTCTTTCTCCACTACAAATACCTGATTCTAAGCCAGGTGTCTTTGAGATCCAGCCCCAAAACACTGCAATGATCGACACTGATGAAGCTCCTTAAAAGCTGCCTTTCCTTTCTCCTTCCTCCAATCTCAGAAGTAACCGCTGCCTTCCAATTCCTATAACATTGTTCTTAGCACTCATATAGTCACTATTATTGCAAGTTGCACACACGGACATAGAATTACTAAAAAACACATGGCTCTCTGTCTTGCTGTGCCTCATCATGACTTTGTTGGAGGCGAACACCCATTTATAAATAACACACATTTGTCAAATCAATGAATAAACAGCAGAGATGCATTTTTTTCTTCTCTTTAACTGAGAATTTAAAGATAAAAAATGAAAACTGGATAAAGTTCCTTTCTTCAGTACTGGACAAAGAAGGGAGAAGACAGGGAAGATCTACTATTTAGCTAGAAAATCAGCAAAGCGGAAAAGTCTTATCTCTGGACTCAGTCATCTGGGAGAATGCACATAGTAAGTGAAATTCTTTGATATGCTTCTCATTGAGATAGGTCAACTATATGTTTTCCCCTTGACTCCTGGCCTATCTTGTGACTCAGTTGTAACCAATAGAATGCAATGGAAGTGATGTGGCATAACTTCTGAGGCTGTCAGCAAAGGCCATGCTGCTTCTACCTGATTCTCTTGGGGTGCTCATTCTAGGAGAGCCTACCCCTGCCACCATGTAAGAACTTGGACTATCCTGGGACCATGGGATTGCTGTGCTGGATGTGCCATGTGTTTATGGGCCTCTGGTCAACAGCCCCAGCTGAGCCAGTCAGTAGCCAGTGTCGGGCACAGTGGCTCACGCTGTGGTATCAACACTCTGGGAGGCTGCCATAGTGGGTATTGCTTGAGGTCAAGAGTTTAAGACTGACCTGGTCAATGTGACAGGACCCCATCTCTACAAAAAATTAAAGTTAAAAAACCAAAAAAAAAAAAAAAAAAAAAAACAGCCAGTGTCAACTACCAGCCATGTGCATGAGCCACCTTGGACATCCGGCTCAGTCAAACTTTCAGATGACTGTAGCCCCAGCCAATATCTGACTGCAACCACATGAGAGACAGTGAGAACTGCCAAACTGTTTCTAAACCTGACTCTCAAAATACAATTGTTTTAAGCTGCTAAATAACGGGGAAATTCACTACACATTAATAATAACTGGACCAATTGCCTCTTGGTATTACCACTGTAGAAAACCCCTGAATTTTTCTTCTCTACTCTTGAATGGGGCTGTTGAGCCCTTTGTCAATTTTCAGACCAAGCATATACAAAGACACACAAGCATATGACCATTCATCAGTGAGTATCTTACTCCATAAATGAAAACAGGCTTGGCATAGTGGCTCACACCTGTAATCCCAGCACTTTGGGAGGCCGAGGCAGGTGGATCACCTGAGGTCAGGAGTTCATGACCAGACTGACCAACATGGCAAAACCCTGTCTCTACTAAAAATACAAAATTAGCTGGGCGTAGTGGCACATGCCAGTAATCCCAGCAACTTGGGAGGCTGAGGCAGGAGAATTGCTTGAACCTGGGAGGTGGAGGTTGCAGTGAGCCAAGATCACACCATTGAACTCCAGCCTGGGCAACAAGAGCGAGACTCCGTCTCAGAAAAAGAAAAAAAAAAACCTTCAGAGCCTGTACAAGTAGAATCCATCAGAATGTAAACTAAAGTCATAAAAGGTTTCTGGAATGAAAGCAGTCTCTGCTTAATTAAGGCAAGCAATGTAACACCTGTTAAGATGAGCGTCATAAGGATAATTATTAGAGGCTTCTACAAAGTAATGTTTCTTAGTTACTGAACAAAGACTTGGTAACTAGAAAGGCTCAGAAATTATTCTCCTCTGAGAGGAAATGAGGGGAAAAAACATTCACAGAAACATCTTGTGATTGAAGCTAGCTCTGCCCCCATGTAGGGGAGCAAGGCTGACTTCATGTTGTACATCCCCGTGACTAATCTCTGACTATTAGTCTAAACTACAAATATACTCCAGCCAAGGCAACAGTAGGAAACCTTTCCATATGGCCAAATCTTTCCACAGTCAGTAGGGTTTGCAGGATTTGTAAATTAGACCCTTCACTTCCACAAAAGGAAATAATTGTACATGTGACCATTTGTTCTTCCTTGCTTTGTACTCCTTTCCGTTGGAAACGTGCCCAAACCACTGTGTGATGTCCTTCAGCGTAATGAAGAGCCTTCTAGAGGCTGTCTCCTTCCTTGCAGACCCTGCTCTTTTCTGTTCAGCCCTCAGCACTCCCTACATGTGGGAAGGATTGGCCTGGCCTTGGGCATAGTTCAAAGAGCTGAGCTGCATCATATCTCATCTTTCCTCACAGCCTGGCAGGCCAGGACCAGGGCAGCTCAGGTCTAAGCACACACAGGCAAGGATCTGGTTATTGGGAGTGACTTCTTCTCAGTATACTTCTGGCTCTACTTGGGACTGAGAACTGAGAACTGTACGCCAATTCTTGGAAACCCCCTGCTTGAGCGATCTTGTTGCAAAGATCCCTTAGAAATCCAGAAAGGCAGTGGCTTGAAAACTATGCTTGGAAAAGCCATAGGAACACAACTCAGGGTTGCCACAGAGAAGGAAGAGTGGGGTAATGAGATGAGTGGAATTCTGAGACCCACCCACATGACAATCCAAAGCATCTTATCTGTTCCCTGTTTCTCATGTTGGATTTGAAATCTTTTATTTGTAGAAATTGTTTGGAAACCACTGCAAAGTAGACAGAGGATGAATTTTGAAATCAGAAGGCTGTGCACTTAAATCTCAGCTCCGCCCCTTATTGACATTCACTGAATGTCCCTGGCCTCAAATCTTCTGCAAAATGGGGATAACAATGTAAAACTCACAGGCATAGTGAAGATTAAATGAGATGATGTGATCAGAGAGCCTGGTACATAGTAGTTGCTCAATAAATGATAAAGGTTGGGGATTTAAAGGGTCAGTAATATGGCTCTCTTTTTCTCTGCCCAAGTTCAGAATCAGTTAAGAAAGAGACTCAGAAATAACACAGAAAAGCCCTAAAGGAACAATCTTGGTTAGAGAATGAGGATTAGCTATATGGCAACAGAGGGCTTTCTAATATTGCACCCCAGAATTAAAATCACCTGCTCAATCACAAGCAGAACTGGAAATCTGTAGGCCTCCAGAAGAGATGGGGGCTCCCTTGTAAAATTTACAGCATGAAAAATGTCCCTGCAGAAAGGCAGATCCCAAATAAATAAGGATAAAGAGAATGAGTTACACCTACTCAGTTACTCAAACCCACTAACAGATAAGTCACTCATGCAACTTATGAGCCATCAGTGTACAGTCACACATGTTCACTGCACAATTACAGATAATGCCATTTATTATGTGCTTTGACTTGCCTTCTAAATAAATCTAGAAGTTTCCACAGGTCACAGCCAGCAACTCCATTGCTTTCTCAAAATTTTATTAACTAGCAAAGGAAAAGCAAAGCATCTATTGGAAAAGGATTCCAGGAGGAAAATTCACCACATTTAGTCTTGGCCATCCCTTCACAAAGAATTTTCAAGAAGACAGATATATGTGAAATGACAAATGGGTTAATGAATCTCATTATACTAAAAGTGAACAACATGGCCCATTGCCTGAGAAACATGAATGTATAAAAGCTACAGGTTCCCATTGATTTCTTCAACTGGAATTGCTGCCCCAGGGCTTGACAACATGCTGGGTCATGTGACATAAGCTCTGCCACTTATCTGTGTAATCTTTGTGGTAATTTTCCCAGGGTGCTTATTCATTATTGTTAATGATATCAGTTGGTGCATTTAACTTCTGTAGTTACACGAAGACTTTTTTCCCGGCCCCTTGACTCAGAGTATTTCTATCCACCCCTAGGGTGTATCTCGCCTGAAATCTACGCAGATAAAAGAGGCATTTGCAATGACTCCACAGCTTCTTTCAACATAAAGGCTATCTTGGGAGAGTACCAACAACTCATCCTAATGTCGCAGTGCAATATATATATATATATATATATATATATATATATAAATATTATATATATATAAATATAAATAAATATATAAATATATATATATTATATATATGTATATATATAATATATATAATATATATATTATATATATACACACACACACACACACACACATATATATCTCCTACTGAGATGAAAATGTCAACTCTGTGTGAAGATAGGCATTTACTCATATGTCTGAAAACACTCAGTATAACTAGTATTAACACTAGTCTCAAGTTGCCAGAAATACTTGGAAAAGGGACAAAGAATGTTTAGTTAATTTTGCTCTGGTTCTCCTTCACCCCCTGTTCCTAGCTTTCTGTTGGAGAGGTTTTGCCATACTTGGTTACAATAAATGGAGAAGGGAATGGTATTATTCATGGGATACCAGTGATAGGAAACAACAGTAAGTTAGCTGGCAAAACATCAAGGCCTTAATAGAAATATGAGTATTTCCGGGGGCAAAGGTTTGAAAGATTTGATGGTGGTTCTCTGTAACTATGGAATTTCTTTGAATTTCTGGCTCTAAAAACTCCATGGATTTGAATAAAAAGCCCAATACAGTGGAAATAACAATAGCTAACATTTGTTGAGCTTTTACTGAGTGGAGTGTGCTAAGCACTCTAATTTTGTTTTCACTTAATCCTTTTTACACCTCTGTGAAATCAGTACTACTTATAATCCTCATTTTGTAGAGGAGGAAACAAAAGAGATTAAGCAATTTACCAGAAGGACACACAGCTGGTAAGTACCAGAGATGTGCTTGGATTCAGGAATCTTGACTCCTGAGGTTGTGAGAATATGAAGAAAGTATTGTTGCTCTTGAAAGGATTCAAACAAATACAATTTGTGTTTATGTTCTCTATAGAAAAGCCATTCTGGGTTCAACTGGTATTGAGGGGTTTAACCAAAAACAGAACTCTTCAGAAAACCATCTTCTTATTACTATAAGCAAAGGCCTCCCCAATTTATAAAATAAAGCAGATAGAAATGTATATCCTTGGGAGGTTGAGGCACATTCATCACTTGAATCCGGAAGGCAGAGGTTGGAGTCAGCTGAGCCGAGATTGCACCACTGCACTCCAGCTTGGGCAACAGAGCGAGACTCAGTCTCAAAAACAAACAAACAAATGAAAAATTGGAAATGTGTATCCAGGTAAGGAGCTCTGTGAAAGAAAATTGCTCCTGCCTAGGGGGCATGTAATAGATTATGAACAACAGCAAAAGAGCCTCTGCATTGCTGTAATGAAAATGGCTCATTCCTGGGCATCTTTCACAATTCAAAGTTGGGAAGACATTTTGCACAATCAAGATTGGGGTAAACCCCTGGCCTCCATTAGAAATTAAAATGCCCATGGGTCATGGTGATAATCCAATTCTTAGTCTTCATATTGCTATAAATGAAGAATTTAATGATAAATAAATAAAATAGAGTTTTGAGTAAATTTTTATGAAAAATAAACCAAAAATGAGGAATCCTCTTGAGAAGCTCAAGACAAAAATTTCTTAACACATTTTAATTAGGGCTATTTATCTTCCAAAGAAACTGGGATGCTGTGATGAGAAAGCCTATTGGAATCATTTTAAATTGCACTGCATTGGTTTTCTGGCTAAGTTTGAAAGGCAATAATACCTTTTTAAAAATCAAACAAGATTTGGAATCATCATTATCCAGAGGTTCAACTGATTGGCAGCTTTTAGTGCCCTGGATACAGGCTTTCTAAATAAGCCTCAAGGGTTTGGAAATTGCCCATTACTTCATCAGAAACAATCTTCCATGTGAGGTTAGGGGATGATGGGAAATTGGCATTGTAAACAATATAGGAAGTATTTTATGGTCAACTCAAACCTTATGGTATTGCCTCATGTGCTGGAACAGAATGAAATTCTGTTCATTAAGACAGAAAACAATCCTAGGGCTAAAAGGAACTGAGAAAGAATTCTCTCTTTGACTCAACTAAAATCAAGATTGAACAATCCAAGGGCTACCTCTGGAGCTAATTCTATATATTATGCATCAATGCCAGTCATACCATTATTATTCAAAACTCATTGAACTGTGCAGCACAATGCTAAGGAGTTGGGGTATAAAGAGGAATGTACTTGGTTCCTACATCAAGGAGCTCACAACACAATTGAGGACACAGGGCACATCCATATCAAGATAGATCATTATTCAAACTAGCATTTGACAGCTGATACATAACGGTACACAACAAAATACTTTAGTGCTTTAGATGACAGAAATCCTGGGGCTAGAGAGGCAACTAGGTCTCTATGCGCATGTAAGGATCCTGGGAAAGAGGAGAGAAAAAAGTCTTTAACAGTCTAGATGCTCCATCTTGAATTTGGTTAAAGTTGCATTCATAATTCAAGATTCATTCATGAGAATTTATTGGGCTTTATACTAATGATTTCTGCATATATGTTATACTTCAATAAAACTTCAATTAAAAAATTTTAAGAAATACATATTTGTAAAATAGTTTAAACAGATAGATACAGATACAGATCAAGATAGAGATCATATATATTACACATAATATATGTGTATATAATATATGATATGTGTATATATTACATAAATTAGATCAAAACTAGTTATTTTGAGTTGACATTATACTTTTCCTAACACTGAATGAACGTGGGGCTTTGGCTGGGGCTCATAACCAACCCACATTCATGGGATCTTCTTCAAAAATATAATATAGAGAGTTCATGTCATATGAGGGAGCTAAAAAACAATTGAAATCATAAAAGTAGAGAATGGAATTATGGTCATTAGAGGCTGGGAAGGGGAGGTGGAGGGAAGGATGGCGGTAAATTGGTTAAAAAATTACAGCTAGATTGGGAGGCCGTACGTGGCAGGTGGATCACCTGAGGTCAGGAGTTCAAGACCAGTCTGGCCAACATGGTAAAACCCCATCTCTACTAAAAATACAAAAATTAGCCAGGTGTGGTGGCAGGCACCTGTAATCCCAACTACTTAGGCGGCTGACACAGGAGAATCGCTTGAACCCAGGAGGCAGAGGTTGCAGTGAGCCAAGATCATGCCACTGCATTTTTTGAGACTCCATCTCAAAAAAAAAAAAAAAAAATTACAGCTAGATAGCAGGAATAAATTCTAGTGTTCTACAGCACTGTAGGATGAATACAGTTAACATTAGTTTAGTGTATATTTTTATATAGCTTGAAGAGATTTTCAATATTCCCAACACAAAGAAATAATAAATGTTTGAAGTGATAGATATCCTAATTATTCATTTTTGATCATTACACATTGTAGATATATATCAATGTATCACTGTACCCCATATATATTTACAATTATGTGCCAATTAAAAATAAAAGTTAAAAAAGGGCAAAAAATATGTAGAATCCAAGGGCAGACCTGAAAACTGCAGAAGTTTGATAAACAAAGGCAAAGAGGAGAGGACCTCTGGAATCTTGGAGAATGTGTTTTTCCTAGCAAGGGGCTTTCCCAGGAAAGATGCCCAGGCTGGAGTTCTGTTTGGGGTGTGAATGGATGCTGGGAGCATGAAGGCTGAAGAATCAGAGCTTCACAATACAGCTCGTTCGCATTGTTCCTTTCCTCCCCCACAGCAGGGAAACTCATCTGCCCTCAGGCCTATGTACAATCAGTAGCTTCTTTACCTCCATCATGGCTTCCACTGACAGCTGAGAAGTGCTCTGCAAGCCTTCCCAGAGGCCCACACATGGGAGGGGAAGGCCTTCCTGTTTCTTGCAGTGCCAGAACTTGTATTGTTTGTGGGTAGGGTTGCAAGATTTAGCAAAGACAAACAAACAACAACATAAACCTAGAATGCCCCAATTAATTTGAATTACAGATAAATAACAAATAAAATTTTAGTATAAGCATATTCCATCAAATATTGGGGACATACATATACTAGAATATTATTTGCTTTTATCTGAAATTCCATTTTAATTGGGTATCCTGTATTTTGCCTGAAAATCCTACATGTGGTATACTTGGGTCTACACATACCTCTCCACAGATGAGAGTTTTCTTCCTACCCCCAAGTTATACAGGAAGAGCAGTTGTGTTCTCAAAGTCTCAAAACTTAAACAAATTTTGGAACTTGTTTTATGTTTTTTCTCATTTATTTTCTGTATTATTTGTTTCATTTTAAAATCTATACACAGATCATGGATTTAAAACAATTAAACACTACAGAGGACACCGTCAGCAGGAATGATGGAGTAAAGACCTCCAAAATTTGCTCCTCTATAAAAGCAACAAGAACACTGGCAAAAGTTGTCAAAATCACTAATTCCAAAACTCTGGAAATTAACCAAATACTGACAATAATCCAGGAAGTGTTCATTAAAATAAATGGCTGAATCTTAGTAAGAACAGCAAGATTTGTGGTGATTTCATTTGCCCTATTCCCTCCCCCTTCTGCTTAGCACCATAGCAGTCTTAAAAAGGGCCCTCTAAAGTCAGTAAAAAAACAGCAGCCTAGCAACCACTGGAGGTGGCAGCATGGGTTTTAAGTTGCCCCAAAACACCTTTCTTAGAGAATTGTCATCATTTGACTCATATAGCAGCTACCTAGAAATGGCAAATTGTGGGGCTTATCTGTATTTGACATGACTCAGAACTCTATCATTTCAAACAGCTTTTTCCCTGGGAGTATTTGCTGAAAACAATCAGTGGCAATTGCTTAACATCACAGTTGTCTAGGATAGCAAAACAGTTGTGGCTAATTAGAAACTAATGAAAAACTTAAAAGGAAAAAATAGGGAATGAGATTTCCATGGGGGGGGGGGCAGGCAGTGATTAAAAGGCTCTGAGATATTCCTGGGCATTCAGAAGACTATGTTCATATGTCAAGTTGTACATATGCCCAGTGCTGTGTGTATGCCCAAGAAAGAACTCAAAAGGCCTCACCCTAAGCTCTCACTACTAACTAATCTCGAGGCTCTGCATAAACAGGAAGAACAGGAAGTGAAGGCTAAGACAGAGTTTAAAAACTGCCTGCCTTACTTTTTAACAGTGTTCTCCAAATCACACACAGACCCAGTAAGCAAAGGTTGGGAGACTTACTGGTTCCAGGCATTCAAAATAATTTTTGTTCAATCATTAGCTAACCACTAAGCTAGCCAAGGAAAGACTTTATTAGCCAAAAATTAAAAGAATACAAACTTTACAAAATTAGTTCAAGAAAGTTACTAAACAAGCATGCAGAAACAAAAACTACAAATCTTAGGGAAGGGACAAATATTATTTCAAATGTTACAGCATTATACTTTTCAAATGTCCAGTTCTTAATAAAAAGTTACCAGACATACAAAGAAACAAGTTTGGCTCATACACAGAAGCAAAAAGCATTCAATGTAAACTATTGCTGAACCAGCCCAGATATTGGAATCAGTAAGCGAAGAATATAAATTAGCTATTTAAAATACTTTCAAAGAATGAAAGTATGAGAATGATGTCTCACTAAATAGGGATAGAGGCTATTAAAAAGAAATATGTAGAAATTTTGGAGTTTAAAAGTTCAATAATTAAAATGAAAAGGTCAGTAGTGAGGCTTAATTACAGATTTGAGCTTGTAGAAGAATGAGCCAGCAAACTTGAAAAGAAGACTATTGAGATGACCCAGTCTGAGGAACAGAAAGATGTAAAAAGACAGAGACAGGGAGAGAGACAGCCTCAGAAACCTATGGGACATCATCAACCATATCAACATATGTATAATGAAAGTCTCAGAAGGAGAGGTGAGAAGAAAGGGGCAGAAAAAAATATTTGAAGGAAAAATGGCCAAAACCTTCCAAATTTAATTTAAAATATTAACCTATGTATCCAAGAAGCTAAACACAATGAAATTGGATAAAGTCAAAGAGATACAAATATGTGGGTACATCATAATCAAACTATTAAAAGACAGGGACAGGCCAGGTGCAGTAGCTCACGCATGTAATCCCAGCATTTGGGGAGGCCGAGGCGGGTGGATCACTTGAGGTCAGGAGTTCAAGACCAGCCTGGCCAATATGATGAAACCCCATCTCTACTGAAAATACAAAAATTACCCAGGCATATTGGCATGCGCCCGTAGTCCCAACTACTCAGGAGGCTGAGGTGGGAGAATCATTTGAACCTGGGAGGCAGAGGTTGCAGTGATGCTGGCAAGGCTGTGGGGAAATAGGAATGCTTTTACACCATTGGCGGGATGTACATTAGTTCAACCATTGTGGAAGATAGTATGGTGATTTCTCAAGGATCAGAACCAGAAATCCCATTACTGGATATATACCCAAAGGAATATAAATCATTCTACTATAAAGACATCATGCACACATATGTTTACTGCAGCACTATTTACAATAGCAAAGACTTGGAACCAACCCAAATGCCCATCAATGATAAACTGGATAAAGAAAATGTGGTACATATACACCATGGAATACTATGCAGCCACAAAAAGGAATGAGATCATGTTCTTTGCAGGGACATGGATGAAACTGGAAGCCACCATCCTCAGCAAAACAACACAGGAACAGAAAACCAAACACCGCATGTTCTCACTCATAAGTGGGAGTTGAACAATGAGAACACAGGGAGACAGAGAGGATAATAAAACATACAAACATACACCACGGCCTGCTGGGTGGGGGGTGGGGGGTGGGATGACGGGAGGGAACTTAGAGGAACAGTCAATAGGTGCGCCAAACCGCCATGGCACATGTATACCTATGTTACAAACTTGCACTTTCTGCACATGTATCCCTTTTATCAGAAGAAAAAATAAATAAAATAAAAGGTTCAACATAGAGTTATTAAATGACCCAGCAATTCCATTTCCGTATACACCCAAGAGAATTTAAAATGCATATCCACACAAAAACTTGTAAATGCATGTTCACAGCAGCATTTTTATAATAGACAAAGAGTAGAGACAACCTAAATATCCAGCTGCTGATAAATGAATAAATAAAATGCCTATATACATACACTGAGTCATAAAAAAGAATAAACTTTTATTTATTTATGTATTTACAATGTATGTGCTATACACATACATTGAGTCATAAAAAAGTAATAATACTACATGAGTGAATCTTGAAAACATTATACTAAGTGAAAGAAGCCAGATACTATATGATTCAATTTATATCAAATGTCCAGAATAGCAATCTTTAGATATTAAAAAGTAGATCAGTGGTTGCCAGGATTGGGGACATGAAGGAACAGGGAGTGATGGATAATAGGTATGAGGGTTTCTTTTTGATGATGAAAATGTTCTGGAATTAGGGGAGTGGTAACAGTTTCACAACCACTCTAAACATGCTAAGACCAACCACACTGTGTACTGTAAGGGCATAAGTTTTATGCTATATTAATTATATCTCAAAAAAAGAAAAAGAGGGGAAAAACACTAGCGCAATGTTTGAAGTGGAGAAACTCAATATGCCCTGATCACTGCTCCTTCGAACACCTAGTGGTAACCATAAGTTTTAAAAAGTATTTTTACAGAAATGTTCTAAGTATATATGAATAGATACTTTTGAAATGTGTCCCAAACAGGAACACAGGTCTACACACTGTCCTGTCACATGCTTTTTTACACTAAGTATATCTTATTTTGTTCCCATTTGATATGCAGATAATTGGTCCTCATTTTTAAAAAAATGCTACAAAGCATTCTACTCTTCATACGTGTCATAATTTATTTCATGATTCCTGTTGAAGGAAATTTGGGTTTCTTTGATTTTTTCCACTAAAAATATACTATAGCAGATATGTTTCTATATATATCTTTGTGCACTAATGAGGATAGATGGCTAAATTCCTAGCAGAGGCAGTGCTGGGCTACACACAAACATTTAGAAGTTGACAAGAGGCAGAGTGTGGTTGAAAGAGAAGAACTTGGTTGTCAACTTGACCTTGATTCCTGGTTCTGCCATTTATTAAATGTCTGATCTTGGCCAAATCATTTAACATTTCTGAGCTTCATTTTCATCAGGTGTAAAATCAAACTATGTTGAGGAAAGAGTTCCCCACTTTTGAAGTTTCCTTTCTAGTAGGAGGGGTTCAAATAGGGATGTGCTTATACCCTTTCTCTACCCTATAATTTGTCTATCGCAGGGGAGGTGAAATGACTTATCTGATTAGTGAATTTGGTAAAAATAAATGTTCTTGGCTCAGCTTACCCACTTGGGAGTGAACTATTTTTCTGTGTTTTCAGTCTTCCCTTGACAGCTCCCACAGTGGGAAGTCCACACTGGTACAGCATTCAAGTGACTAGGTAAGTTCAGTGCAGGAGCATTTGGCTCTTGTGTTAATCTAAGTCATCTAACTTAATCTTTTTCAGTAATAAAAGTGATATTTTGCTTCTCTCTTCTCCACTGTCTTATTTCTCAGGTTATTTAGAACTTAGGTAAAGAAACGGGGTGCTATCTATTTGACCCTCTCAAGATCTTAACCAACTATTATTATCTTCCTTGAAGTAAAGTTTTGAAGATTGAAAAATATATGTTTGGGAAGTATTTGGCATATCTAGGTGCCTTAAAAATGATGCCTATTACTCTTATTTCAGGAAAAAAACCTCAATAATTTACATTACCCTCTCACTCTACATTATGTGTATCCTGTATCCCCACTAGCCAAAAACTTTTAGCTCTACTTTTTGTGTTTTGCATTATAAATAATGCACATTTATTGAATATATCATTTCAAATTACACAGACCCATTTCATATTCTTGCCAAGACACTTGTTCAACTTCTATATTGGTTATATTCTTTCATATGCAAGGGACAGAAACAGTTCAAGCTATCTTCAGTAAAGAGGAAATCACATAGCCTTACATAACTGTGGAAGGCAGAATGGATGTGTTCTCAGGTGAGACTAGATTTAAGATTCCAGTCAATGTCACCTGGACTTCCTTTTCAATCATCATCATGTATGCCTCTCTTTCTGCCTATTTGCCACTGTTCCCAACATCTTGACCATTAACTGACACATACTAAGGATGCAATAAAATGTATACACAATGAGATAAGTGAATGTGTAAGTTCTTTCCTAACACCCTCAGGTTTCTTCCACATAGGTACCCACAGTCAATATCTTGGGTTTTAAAACCAAGATATTCAACCCAAAGGCAAGAAAAGTCTTCTCTCATTTGTCTTCAGTAAACCTCTAGATCTCTGTATATCTTTATCCATGTCCCAAATCATATTCATATATATGTATATATATTCATATAAATATGTCTTCCAGGATGAGGTTTTCTTTTCCTTTTTTTTATTATACTTTATGTTCTAGGGTACATGTGCAGAATGTGCAGGTTTGTTACATATGTATACATGTGCCATGTTGGTGTGCTGCACCCATTAACTTGTCATTTATATTAGGTATATCTCCTAATGCTATCCCTCCCCCTCCCCCCCACCCCACAACAGGCCCCGGTGTGTGATGTTCCCCTTCCTGTGTCCAAGTGTTCTCATTGTTCAATTCCCACCTATGAGTGAGAACATGCGATGTTTGGTTTTCTGTTCTTGCAATAGTTTGCTGATGGTTTCCAGTTGCATCCATGTCCCTACAAAGGACACGAACTCATCCTTTTTTATGGCTGCATAGTATTCCATGGTGTATATGTGCCACATTTTCTTAATCCATTCTGTCAATGATGGACATTTGGGTTGGTTCCAAGTCTTTGCTATTGTGAATAGTGCTGCAGTAAACATACGTGTGCATGTGTCTTCATAGCAGCATGATTTATAATCCTTTGGTATATACCCAGTAATGGGATGGCTGGGTCAAATGGTATTTCTAGTTCTAGATCCTTGAGGAATCACCACACTGTTTTCCACAATGGTTGAACTAGTTTACATTCCCACCAACAGTGTAAAAGTGTTCTTATTTCTCCACATCCTCTCCAGCACCTGTTGTTTCCTGACTTTTTAATGATTGCCATTCTAATTGGTGTGAGATGGTATCTCATTGTGGTTTTGATTTGCATTTCTCTGATGGCTAGTGATGATGAGCATTTTTTCATGTGTCTGTTGGCTGCAAAAATGTCTTCTTTTGAGAAGTGTCTGTTCATATTCTTTGCCCACTTTTTGATGGGGTTGTTTGTTTTTTTCTTGTAAATTTGTTTGTGTTGTTTGTAGGTTCTGGATATTAGTCCTTTGTCAGATGAGTAGATTGCAAAAATTTTCTCCCATTCTGTAGGTTGTCTGTTCACTCTGATGGTAGTTTCTTTTGCTGTGCAGAAGCTGTTTAGTTTAATTAGATCCCATTTGTAAATTTTGGCTTTTGTTGCCATTGCTTTTGGTGTTTTAGACATGAAGTCCTTGCCCATGCCTATGTCCTGAATGGTATTGCCTGGGTTTTCTTCTAGAGTTTTTATGGTTTTAGGTTTAATATTTAAGTCTCTGATCCAACTTGAATTAGACAGAATCTCCCTCTGTTGCCTAGGCTGGAGTGCAGTGGTGCGATCTCAGCTCACTGCAACCTCCGCCTCCCGGGATCAAGTGATTCTCCTGCCTCAGCCTCCCGAGTAGCTAGGATTACAGGTGTGCATCACAATGCACAGCTATTTTTTGTATTTTTAGTAGAGATGGGGTTTTGCCATGTTGGTCAGGCTGGTCTTGAACTCCTAACTTCAAGTGATCTGCACACCTCAACCTCTCAACAGGAATGGGTTTTCAATGCCTGAGTCTTTTACCAACTCATTGAACCACTAACTATTGAAAGGGGACAGGGCACCATTACCTCTTTTGCTAAGGCAATGTGACTGGCCATCTCACTGTAATCACATAGATGGGTAACCACAAAGAGAAAGATTCTTGAAAGGAGTAAGGATGCTGTTAACAGAAGAAAGAAAGAAGGAAAGCTGAACAACAACAACAAAAAACAACAACTGAGATTCACTACATATTCCATTCCAAAGGTCTGTGTCCTACTGAAAATTACTACAGCCTAAATTAAATTCTATAACCGAGAGTATAGAGACTCCTTCCACAGGTACCTCTATTCCCTTTTTCACATCCCAATTATTCCCTTTTTAAAATCTACGAAAGTCTAGTATTTCTGCAAATACTATGATCTTTTTAACGGGTATAACTGACATACAACAAACCACACATGTTTAAAATGTAAAATTTAGCCAAGAAAAGGTGGCACACATGCCTGTAGTCCCAGCTATTCAGGAGGCTGAGGCAGGAGGACTGCTTGAGCCCAGGAGTTTGAGGCTGTAGTGGGCTGTGATCATGCCAGTGAATAGCCACCGTACTCCAGCCTGGACAACATAGCAGGAACCCATCATTTTTCAAAAAATGTAAAATTTTGTAATTTTTAAAATATGTATGTTGTGAAACCATCACTACAGTTAAAAAAATATACCCATTATGCCCCAAAATGTTGCCCAACATCAAAGATAATTACTATATGGCCTTTTACAGAAAAAAAAAAAAATTCTTGCCCTTGATCTAGATCCCTCTTTTTACAACTTTGTTCTTTAAAGTTGGAGCAGTTCAACAGGGGTGCTCTGTGACTTCCATGGGGAGTAAAGGGAAGGGGCTAGCACCCACCACTACCACAACCGAAACCTCCACTTTCAATACAGCAACTCTCTTTTCATCTATTGGGTTGCCTTTTAAAATTTCTTTGGAAGATAGCATCTTAGAACGTTTAAATTTACTATTCTATTTCAACTCTTTTGTTTTCAGATGTGAATATAAAGAATGAGGTGGGAAAGTGAATTACTTGCTCAGTGTTACATAGCTTCTTCTAAACCAAATCTCATGACTCTCAGGTCTGAGAGTTCTTTCCAGCACCCGAAATTAAAACCAATCAGGGGAGTGCTCTCCCAAAGAACTCCCAACCTAAAAAATAAAACAAAAAATTAAAAGCTGAGTGAAGAGAGTGCCCAGTACACAGATGGTGGCTAGAGAAAACCTGACTCTGGCTAGAATTCCTAGGGGCACATTATTCACCCCTTGGCAATTCTACCCCCTTGATTTACAGAACTAGTATGAAGTTGTACCACTCAGGAAAAGAGTTAGTTGTTGGTCATTCAGCCACATGTGTAGGGTGACAAAAAGGGGTAATAGGAACCTGAAAGGGCTGAGACCCAGAAACAAATATCAGTGGAGAATAAAAACTAGAAAACTAAATATGGACATGATAAACAGACTAGCTGGGAGACACAAGGAAGGGCCTGTGCCAGGAGAAATTTACCGTCAAACAGGCCTGGATGGAAATGTGGATTCTCCACCCAGGCTGGGAAACATGATGCAACTTCAAATTCTACTTTCATTTAGAAGGCTGAGTGAAATATGGGAAAGACCACCAGGGTAGTTCATAGTCTCTCTTAAGCTCTGGCCCCAAAGCTGAATATTCTACCCAGCAAACAAGGTATCTGTGAAGGCCTGCCCGCCTTGAAGGGCAGGTTAGTGTGTATTTATTCTTCCTCAAGCAAGAACTCTGGGTTCTAATACTCTTCACTCCAAGTGATATAGCAAAGTATTTCTTTCACCTTCCCCTCATATTAGTTCACCTTACTTATTAGCACCCAAAACTTCGGTTGAGGAACTAATTTGTTTTTATATCTTATTCACGGACATGGCTTGTTTCTGTGTCCCCACTCAAATCTCATGTCGAATTGTAATCCCCAATGTTAGTCACCTGGTGGCAGGTGACTGGATTATGGAGGTGGATTCTTCCTGAATGGTTTAACATCACCCCTTTGGTGCTGTTCTTGTGACAGTGAGTAAGTGAGTTATCATGAGATCTAGCTGTTTAAAAATGTGTAGCACCTCGCACTCTCTCTTTTCCTCCTGCTCCGCCGTGTGAGACACGCCTGCTTTCCCTTCACCTTCTGCCATGATGGTAAGTTTCCTGAGGCCTCCCCAGAAGCAGAAGCCTCTATGCTTTCTACATAGCCTGAAGAACCACAAGCGAATTCAACCTCCTTTCTTTATAAATTACCCAGTCTTAGGTCTTTCTGTCTTTTTTTTTTTTTTTTTTTTTTTTTTTTGACAGGATCTCACTCTCTCACCCAGACTGGAGTACAGTGGTATAATCTCGGTCCACTGCAACCTCCGCTTCCTGGGCTCAGATGATCCTCCCACTTCAGCCTCCCAAGTAGCTAGGACTACAGGTATGTGCCACCACCATGACAGGTTAATTTTTGTATTTTTTGTAGAGATAGGGTTTCACCATGTTGTCCCCACTGGTCTCAAATTCCTGAACTCAAGCAATCCACCTGCCTCGACCTCCCAAAATGCTGGGATTACAGGTGCGAGCCACCGCTCCTAGCCAGGTACTTCTTTATGGAAGTGCAAGAAAGGACTAATATAGATGAAATATGTTAAACAACTGTGTTTTCTACTTAAAACTGGCAGTTGGAAAGCTTACAGACAAACTTATGCCCTATCAATAGCAAGTATGTAAAAACTTCTTGGCCGGGCGCGGTGGCTCATGCCTGTAATCCCAGCACTTTGGGAGGCTGAGGTGGGCAGATCACAAGGTCAGGAGATGGAGACCATTCTGGTTAACACGGTGAAACCACATCTCTACTAAAAATACAAAAAATTAGCCAGCTTGGCAGTGGCATGTGCCTGTAGTCCCAGCTACTCAGGAGGCTGAGACAGCAGAATGGCATGAACCCGGGAAGTGGAGCCTGCAGTGAGCCGAGATCATAACACTGCACTCCAGCCTGGGTGACAGAGCAAGACTCCGTCTAAAAAAAACAAAAAAAATTAGTAGTACATTTCCTTATAGTAGCCTCATTTCTAGCTCTATTTTATGTCCCTGACTTCTTTGTTCTTCCCTATTTTAAGTTGAAGAAAGTGGATCCACATGGGGCTCACAGGGACACACAGGGAGTAATAGCCACACTCTAAGTCAGCATGGTGACAGCAATAGTAACTTGCAAAGGGAAGGAGAGTCTCTTGGGACTCTAATTCTCAGGTCCCAAATTTCCTCCCCACATGGGGGTTCTTCCTTCACTGCTTAGCATTTGAAAATTTGAATTTGACTGCTCTTGCCATTGCTGACTACAACTGAGTCAGCATCTCCCAAAACTTTGTTAATGGAAGAGAGTTTTATCATGGAGATCAACGTTAGGAAGAAAACAGACACTCTATCTGTATGATCCAATTCAATATTATGGTAACAGAAAAGGTGTGGAAATTGTGTAGCAATCCATGGGAGATTATTGTTGAATTAAGACTTACATATCTATAACAGATCAGTTTTGTTTTTATTGAGGGATAATTTTTAAAGTCTATGTGTGTAAGCATCTCACATGAAGAGGGAATTGGAACTATGTCTCTGGTAAAAAAAAAAAAAACCTGAGAATTTTGGAAAGCTATCCTATCTGTGAAATTGGGACTAGGAACAATCCCATCCACTAGCCTGGGAAAGTGTCAATAGATCTTGAAGTTAACCAGGAGCCTGGGTGGAAAATATATAACTCATGGGAAATCAAATATAAGGTTATAGAGTCCAAATTTTCATTACCTTTCTCTTGCAGGAAACCAAAGTGATAAATTAACATTAATAATTATCTAGGATTAGCCAGGTATAGTAGTCCATGCCTATAGTCCCAGCTACTAGAGAGGCTAAGGCAGGAGGATCACTTGAGCACAAGAGATCAAGCCTCCAGTGAGCTATGATGGCACCACTGCACTCCAGCCTCAGCAACAGAGCAAGAACCTGTCTCTAAAAAAGAAATAAAGGCATGGCATGATGGCTTACATCTGTAATCCCAGCATTTTGGGAGGCCAAGTGGGGAGCGGATCACTTAAGGCCAGGAGTTTGAGACCACCTGTGCAACATGGTGAGACCCCATCTTTACTAAAAAATACAAAAATTAGCTGGGTATGGTGGTGCATGCCTGTAATCCCAGCTACTCAGGAGGCTGAGGCAGGAAAATCACTTGAATTCCAGAGGAGGAGGTTGCAGTGAGCTGAGATTGCGCCTCTGCACTCCAGCCTGGGTGAAAAAGAGAGACTCTTTCTCAAAGAAAAAGTAAATAAAAACAGGCCAGGTGCAGTGGCTCATGCCTGTAATCCCAGCACCCTGGGAGGCCAAGGCAGGTGTATCACTTGAGGCCAGGAGTTCAAGACCACCTGGCCAATGTGGTAAGACACTGTCTGTAATAAAAATACAAAAATTAGCTGGGCATGGTGGCACATGCCTGTAATCTCAGCTACTCACGAGGCTGACGCACAAGGTTTGCTTGAACTCAGGAGGTGGAGATTGCAGTGAGCCTAGATTGCACCATTGCACTCTAGCCTGGACAACACAGTGAGACCCTGTCTCAAAAATAAATAAATAAATCAAATACAAAATAAACTAAAAAAAAAAAAAAATTGGGCCGGGGACGGTAGTTCACGCCTGTAATCTCAGCACTTTGTGAGGCCTAGGCAGACGATCACTTGAGCCCAGGAGTTCAAGACCAGCCTGGGCAAAATGGTGAAACCTTGTCTCTACAAAACATAATACAAAAAATTAGGTGTGGTGGTGCACCCCTGTAGTCCCAGCTACTTGGGAGCCGAGGTGGGAAGATCATTTAGACCCAGGAGATGGAGGCTGCAGTGAGCGAGATTGCGCTACTGCACTCCAGCCTAGGTGTCAGAGTGTCTCAAAAAAAAAAAAAAAAAAAAAAAAAAAAAAAAAAAATTGGTCTAGGATTTGTGAGACTCTAGGACTGAAGTAGAAGCAAACTCAAAATAGTTTTGCAGTGATACTTTGACAATTCAGAGCACAAAGGAGTCGCCACCATCACCTTTCAAAAAAATGAAACACTGAGGTAACTTTACAATAAGAAATTATTAACTACACAAGGAAGCAATCTACCTCGAGGGAGAATTGGCAGATGCAACAAACAGGAGAAGCAGTATTTTCCTGGTCTGGAGAAAATATAGCAATCTCTGAGATTAAAATAGAAGTATGTTTAAAATAATTAACGATACTGAGACAGCCAGGTGGGAGAGGGTCCCTGGCAAAACTCCAACTGACTGGCACACTGGAGCAGAGCCACAGAAGTTCACCCCATTTTCAGGTGGGAGGAGCCTAGCCCCTCCTCTTCCTGTGTGTGGAATCTGGGATTCAAGCTGTGAGGCGAGAAGCACACCAGAGGAACTCTGGCCTTGTGAAGAGTCCCTGTTTCTCCCTTTATTTCCTTTTCACCCAATAAAACCCTATCTTACCCTTCAAACTATCTGCGAGCCTGAACTTTCGTGGCCATGGGACAAGGACCCCGTCTTTAGCTGAACTAGGAAAAATCCTGCAATGGTATCATGAAAGAACAATGGGATGTGAAAAGAATAGGCAGAGAGAGAGAAAGACTAAATATAACTTTTAGAAATGAAAACCTGTTTAAATATCAGATTCAACACTGAATAGAGAATTAGCAAACTGGTGGATAGATTTGAACAAAGTACTCACAATATAACACAGAGATAAAGAGGTGGCGATTCATCATGAAATAGAAGCAGAAACAAGGATAAACGGGTGAGAAGGTTAATGCTCTATGTACCTAGCGTGTCTAACATGTCAAAGACAAAGTGCACCAAGAAATTAAGGAGATGAATTTATTCAGTCTATAGCAATAGATGAATGTTCATTAACGAGGAATGTTTCAGTGAAAAGGAAGGGAACCTGGGTTTGAGAGGCAGGTAAACAGGAGAGTCGTAGAGAGTCTAACTGAGTCATGAGGAAGGATGGAGATGTGTCTTATATCAGACCATACAAGGGCAGGGTGCCCTTTGAGGTTAGCTGTTTCCAGAATACAAAAATGAGGGTAGATTTCTTAACCATCCCTGCTTTCCAGAAGCACAGATTTCAGATAAAGTTCAACATTACCAAATAGGAGTTCCAGAAAGACAAAGTAGAAAGAATAGAGGGTATCTGAAAAAGATAAAATCAGAAAAATGTTTAGAATTAAAGAGAGACATAAGTCCTCAGAATGATGAAGTACATTGGGTCTCAGACAAAGTTAAGCAAAACATGAGTCATACCTAGACACGATAGAAAAACTACAAATATAAAGAAATATTAAAATGTCATTAATTAGGAATATTTTTCTTGCTCTTTTTAAAAAATCTTGCCACAATTTGATTACTGGTTTTATACAGTTAAGGTTATATTTTTTTATTGAAATTAAGAAGTTAAGCAAAATCAAAATCAGTTATTAAAATAAGCCTTGGAACTCACATCGCTAGTAAGTGGTTGAGTTGGGCCTTCAAGCCACATCTTCTGATTCAAAATACTATTTATACCATTTTATTCTAGTGACACCATGAAGCCTATAGCACCTCCTTCTCAATTTAGTATGTTTCATTTAGCCTAAGGAAAAGATTGAAGGTTGTTGCAACTACATATACTTTATATTTCTTCCTAAGTGTCACAATTGAGTACAATTAGAGTTCAATTTCTCTTTACAGTGGATGTTCCCAGAGGGTAAACAGAGAAAGAATGTATGCACTCTTTAAGCAAAGCTTTATTTTTCTCTGCATGTCAGCATGCAAAATCCCCTAGCAACATTTGACTTTAATACTTATGGAAATCAGATTGGTCTCCCTTGTTAGAGTGGGCATCTTGATGGCCCATGTTATTTCCTCTATATGGGGTTCCAGGTGTGTTGTCAGTCAGCAGTACCACTTCCTGAGGGCTGAAGAGCATCTTTTTGAAAGCATTGCCCTAAAGCTGCTGCTGCCACTCCTACCATGCTCCAAATCATCAGCTTTCTAATGTGCCCTGAGAACCCTGGGCAAAGGGACAAAAAGCATTATTTTAGACTTCAGTTCAGTTGGGGATCAGAAGTTGTATGGAGCCACTGAGTGGAGACATTTAATATATTCATACAATAAATGTTTGAACACCTGTTATGCACTCACATTGTGCTAGGCACTAGGGATCTGCTATCAAGAGACACAATCCCTATCCTCAGGTAGCTCACAGATTAGGCTGGCAAACTGACATTTAAAAATACTGTAACTACACAAGTAACTCAGCCTCCTTTTCATCTCTTGCTAACCTTGATGCAGGACATAGCATCTCTCTCCTTTCCAGTAAATAAATAGGCAATCTGTTCTGCACCAAAAGCATTAATGAACTGCATAGGTGTTGACCAAGATTTTGTGTAGTAAACTCTTACACAAAAAAATCTTACAAAATCTCCTGTACAAATCCTATGGGAAACTCCCACACAAAATCTTACAAAATCTCCTATACAAATCCTATGGGAAACTCCTACACAAAATCTTACAAAATCTCCCATACAAATCCTATAGGAAGCTCCTACACAAAATCTCCTATATAAATCCTATAGGAAACTCCTATGCAAAATCTCAGCCTGACATCCCCAATTCTCTTTGGAAGTATCTGGTCTCCAAGCTGGATTCTTCTTTGCCCTGGACCTGTTTCTCTACCTTGTGGTTTTGTGTCTCCCTCTCCTGTTTTTTCCCCCTGGAAATTTTGTTTTCCTGTAGCGCTACCCTGTCCCCTTCCTGGTGAGCAGTTCAGCTCTGCCTGAGAATTCACCTCCAGCCTTGCATACTGGTAGCACTTTGGGGCCCTCCAGCAGGTGGAACCCACCTCCTCAGAAGATGGTATGTGTGTTTGGGGGTGGGGAGTATAAATAACACGGAAATCAGGTTGTGCTGCACTTACATAGGGAGTAATTATAATTGTGTTTATTTGATAGAGGGAAGCACAGGTGCCAGGAGACTGAGTAAGAAGTGAGCTTGTGAGACAGCTGCTCGCCAGCCGCATCAGGCCCTGGCCCCTGAGTCAGCCTGTGTCTAATTAGGAGCAGTCTTCAATCGCCGTCTGAATAATTCTCTGGGATTGAGTTTCTTCCTGAATGACTAGATTCACACTGGATGAGAAACTGTCTCTCTCCACTAGGAAGTGGAATAAAACAACTGACTCACATTTCACGCTTCCGTTTTTGCCAAGTGGAGATGATAATGTCTCAGTTACTCAGATGTGGGCTAGAGCTGAATCTGCTTTTTATAACTGACTGATTTAGCAAGGAAGTGAAAATCCAGGTACTGAGATGGAGCTGGGACCCCTTTTAGGGGCCTGTGGGTTCCCCAAGCATGGAAATAAAGGAAAATCTTGAGCTCCTTCAAGCGAAATTCCAGACGCCTAGCTAGCCCTGAAAGTGAACCAGCAGCTTGATAAACAGGAAGGTAATGGTAGTCCAAGCTATTTGGGAGGCTGAGGCAGGAGAATGGCGTGAACTCGGGAGGTGGAGCTTGCAGTGAGCCCAGATCGCGCCACTGGACTCCAGCCTGGGCGACAGAGTGAGACTCTGTCTCCAAAAAAAAAAAAACAAAACAAAACAAGGTAATGGTAGCCTGAAACAAAGAAGGTAATGGTAGCCTGAAACAACAGCCAAGGAACTGATAGTCCCAAGATGTTTGGTTCCCTATAGAAACTAAAGATAACATCTTAACATGTACCTGAGTTATTTTTCAGAAACCTGGACCTCCAACAAATGGATACACTGGCACATAGACCTCAGGTAAGGGAGAACTGAGGACTGAATTCTGACAACCATTCTTTGCTCTAGATTTCTTCCTGAGGGTCCTGGAGAAAGTCACACCCATGAGCCAGAGCTAACATTCTTCCTGCTCACCGTAAATTTTTAAACAAAGCTTCTCTTCCTTAACCAATTGCAAATCAGAAAAATCTTTGAACCTGCCTATGACCTGTAAGCTCATGCTTCAAGATATCCCACCCTTTCAGGCCATAACCCACGTGTAGCCTCCATGTATTGATTTATGATTTTCCTTGTAACTTCTGCTTTCCTGAAATTTACCCCTGTTTTTAAAAACCGTTACTTGCAAGTCATTGGGGAAGTCAGGACATAAGCTTTAGCTGCCAATTCTCCTTCCTTGGTGCCCTGCAAATAAATACCTTCCTTTCTTGCCACTTCAAACCTCAGTGTGGATGTCTGGCCTTACTGTGCCAGGCCAGTGGAGCCCAGTTTGATTCTATAACAGTACCATGAAGCCAAGGGAGCCATAATGAGTCAAGTTCTGGGTCCTAGCCTCCACATCAAGTCTTAGAGTGGGATTATTCCTCAATCAGGTGATCGTCTCACTCTAGACAAGGCTTATGAGGTCCTGTGGGTTCAGAAGACCCCTCCCACCAAGGCCCACCTTTCCTGGATATCTTCTGGAGGAGGTAAAAATTCTAGGTATCCTTTAAACACCTATGATGTCCTAGACCCAGACACAGAGCATGATGTTTTAGAGACCATTGGTGGATGCCACTTGTAGACACTGGAAAAGAGAGTTTGAGAACATATAGCAAAGACTAAATTCAAAGACTAAGCTGGGAACAAACCTGACCACCATGGCAAAGAGTAGGAACAGTCCCCAGATCTAGACAACTGGGCACTTCAGGTGCCCAGTCCCTGTGGTATTTGTGGAAAGGCAAGGACTTTGACCTGAATTTATGTGTGTATTAGTTCATTTTCACATTGCTAAAAAGAACTTCCCTGAAACTAGGTAATTTATAAAGGAAAAAGGTTTAGTTCACTCACAGTTCCACATGGCTGGGGAGGCCTCAGGAAACTTACAATCATGGCGGATGGGAAAGCAGGCACCTTCTTTCACAGGGTGGCAGCAGGGAGAAGAGTGTGAGCCTGTGAAGGAGGAAATGTCAAACACTTATAAAACCATTAGATCTTGTGAGAACTCACTCACTATCATGAAAACAGCATAGGGGAAACCACTTCCATGATCTAATCACCCCCCTCTCTCCACACATGGGGATTACAATTTCAGATGAGGTTTGGGTGGGAACACAGAGCCAAACTATTTCAATGTGCCTTTGAATTACCAATAGTGATTGAGAAAGGCAGCCAGTAGGATCCTGCTTTTTATTCTATTAATATTATTTCATGTATAGTTCCCCATGTCATTTCATATTGGAAACACGGTAGTTCTACCAACTATTACAAAAAAAAAGAAGAAATCCATGATTTATATGCACATAATTGTGCCACAGTATTACTCACTGTGTCCTGGAAATGTGTCCACAAGATATTTAGCATCATGGTAAGTACATTGTACCACACTGAGGTGACAAATTTTCTTCAGCTGCATCATGATCATCAATAGGGAGTTCACACATTCTCCCCACCCACATGGTTGGTTGCAGGACATGATCCTGTTGTTTTAAAGAGCAACCTGCCAATGAAAAAAATGATCACTTTTGACCCTTTCCCTCAAGATTCAACAAAACTAAGAATTGACAAACTGAAGTCTTTATTGGGTAAAATCTGTAAAATTACAGTGAGCTGACATTTGCTGAGCTTGGAATACATACTAAGAAATACAACAACCACGCAATATAAGCACCTTTATTATCCCTATTTTGTAGAGCAGGAAACCAAACCTTTAAAAAGTTAAGTAACTAGGCTAGAGTCATTCAGTAAACAAATAGTGGTACCAGGACTCAAATCAAATCTTTCTGGGGTCAAGCCCACATGTATAGCCATTCTGCTCTTTCCTGGGAATGCACGTCGGATACACTTAGGAATCTTTTCTGATGTTTAGTTTCATAGTATGTTGGTACTGCACCCTGGTTTTCCTCTCTTCGGCAGTGTGCTCTGAGCAAAACAGTTCTTCCCATGATCGAGAGACTCTTCATCAGAATAATTGTATCATGACTACTCTGTTCCCTGGCCCTTCTGTCCTTAATCAAGTCAAGCTAGATAACCATATCAAATAATGGATTCTGATTTTAAATTCACCACCCCCAGGAAATGGAAAGCCACCAATCTATTTAGATCAGTAGTCTCCAAACTTTTTGGCACCAGGGATTGGTTTTGTGGAAGAAAATTTTTCCACAGAGGGGTGGGGATGTGAGGATGGTTTTGGGATAACTTGTTCCACCTCAGATCATCAGGGATTAGTTAGATTCTCATAAGAAGCACACAACCTAGATCTCTCAAACGCACAGTTTACAATAGGGTTCACGCTCCTATGAGAAACTAATTCTACTGCTGATCTGATAGGAGGTGGAGCTCAGCCGGTAATGCTCACCCCCCCCCCCCCACCCCTTACCTCCTGCTATACAGCCTGGTTCCTAACAGGCCACAGACCAGTACCTAGATCCCGGGGGTTGGGAACCCCTGATTTAGATGATCCTATAGAAAAATCAGTTCTGCCCAGGCCTGACCCAGCTTGAAACCTGAAGTGGATGAAAGCACAGGCCTGAGGCAACATACTGTTTAGAGTCACTAAGGTGTCATTAGAACCCATCAGAAGTTTCACTGAAGTCAAAAGCATCCTCATGTGGAATAAAAGAAAATGTTTACCATGGAAGGAGCCCTTCTGTGATGTTCATTGGAACTGTAAGGTCCTCTGAGCTGGCCACACCATGGTCAAGCCATCGTGACATTTTCCCCGCCCTTGTGATAATGTACTTTGTGAATGTACTTTGTAACATTCCTCCCCACCCTTGTGACAATACATCCTCCATGCCCTTGTGAATGTACTTTGTAACATCCATCCCCTACCCACAAAAAATTGCTCCTGACTCCACCGACTATCCCAAACCTGTAAGAACCAATGATAATCCCACCACCCTTCACTGACTCCTTTCTCAGACTCAGCCCACTTGCACCCAAGTGAATAAACAGTCTTGTTGCTCACACTAAGCCTGCTTAGGTGGTCTCTTATATGGACGCAAGTAACAGGAACTTGAATAACCATAGCTGTGCCACCAACCCTGGGGCCTTCCAGGTAATAATGCCTTAGGTCAGTTGAAATTCTTAAACTAAAGAGTAATTTATTTTATTATCTAAGTTGTAAACCTTTTATATACCTTCCAATAAATTTTCTCACCCCTCCCCGCCCCTAAAAAGTCACAAAACAAAACTGAAATTAACATTGCAGAAAAGTGAAAAATGTTTTGGCAACATGAAAGTCCCAAAAAGAACCTTTAAAAATAATTTGAACAAGATTTTATAATTAAATATGCATACATTTTCTCTATTCATAGGGACTATAAATGACTTATGATACTGAGTGGTAAATAATGGGAAAATAGGGGCATGAAAAATCATTTCAGACAGGTTAAAATATCATATAGATAATGGAAGCCATGTGTTTCAATGTCAAAGGGAGTTAACAAAAAAAAAAAAAATAGGGAAAGGTGAGAATCAATGCTGTGGTTAGTGGAGTTGGGAAGGTAATCTCAAAGTATTCTGCCTACAAATTACTTACTAATTACAAATGGGGGAAATATTGATAGCAACTTTACATCATCAGTAATACATTAACATAATCAATAATGGAACAAGCTGATGTTGTGTGCCTCCTGATATGGTGCACAGACTAGGACACAATATCATGCCTGTCATATTTCTGGCAAACATGTATAACCTGAATCTAATTATGCGGAAACTTCAAAGCAAAATTTAAAAATATCTTATAAAATAACTAGCCTTTACTCACAATTTTCAAAAACATGAAAGACAAGGAGAGATAAAGAAGCTGTTATAGACTATAAGAGACTAAAGAGACATGACAACTAAATTCACAAGATGCTCCTGGATTGGGTCCTGGGCCACGAAAAATAACACCCACAAAAAAACATTACTGGGACAATTAGAGCAATTCAAATCTGAATTTTAGGTTATGGTATTACATCAAAGTTATGGTTGATGATGTTGATCATTGTAGTGTGGTTCTGTAAGAAAAGTCCCTGCTTTTAGGATATACAAACTATAAAGAATTTGTGGCTAGCAGGTTATAATATGTGAAAATTACTTTCAAATGGTTTAGGAAAACATAGAGTGAGTGAGAGCTAATGATAAAGCATATGGAATGAAACATTAACAATTGGTGAATCAGAATAAAGGTAACACAAGTGTTTCTTATATTATTCTTGTGACTTTTTTTGAAAGTCTGAAATTGTATTAAAATGAAAATGTTTAAATGTCCTGTCTCACAGCATTCAATACATCTCTTTTAAGAACATAAAGAGTGTATACTTTCTTTTTGCTGCTGTCACAAACGCATTAGCTTAAAACAACACAAATGTATTATCTTACATGCCTTTTTCAGCTTCTAGAGGCTACCTGCACTTCTTGGCTCATGGCTCCTTCCTTACCTCACTCTACCTCTACCTCAGCCTCACATCTCCTTCCCAGATCCTGACTTTTGCCTCCTGCTTATAAGGACCTTTGTGAACACTTGTGTATAAGCCACAGAATGGTTGGCTTAAACCAGGGGTCCCCAACTCCTGGGCCACAGACCGGTACAAGTCCATGGCCTGTTAGGAACCAGGCTGAACAGTATGAAGCGAGTGGTGGGCCAGCCAGCATTACTGCCTGAGCTCCACCTCCTGTTAGATCAGCAGTCGCATGATATTCTAATAGGAGAACTAACCCTATTGTGAACTGCACATGCAAGAGATCTAGGTTGTGCACTCCTTATGAGAATCTAAGTAATACCTGATGATCTGAGGTAGAAAAGTTTCATCCCTAAATCATCCCTGCCTCCCATCCATGGAAAAATTGTCTTTCAGGAAACCGGTTCCTGGTGCCAAAAAGGTTGAGGACAAATGACTTAAACAACAGAAATTTATTTTCTCACATTTCTGGAGACTGGAACTAATCAAGGGCTCGTTTCCTCTGTGGCCTCTCTGGTTTGCTTTAAATGGTCATCCTTGTGGGCATGCACACAAAGTATCTCGTTTTATGTCCATATTTCCTGTTCTTACAAAGAAAACCAGTCAGGTTGACTTAGGATCCACCTTGATGGTCTCATTTTAACTTAATCACCTCATTTAAGGCCCTGTTTCCAAATATAGTCACAACCCGAGGTACAGGAAGTTAGGGCTTCAATATATGAATTTTAGGGGAATGCAGTTCATCCCACAACAGTCACGTAAAGACACATGTCTTTCTTATTCTCCCTCCTTCTCATGCCAACCACAGAAGAGGGAGGGCAGGAGAAGTGAAAAGGCGAGTCATGCCCTTCTTTACCTCAAGCCCCTTCCTGAAGCTTACCCTGGCCTGGTGGTTTGAGAAAGAGAATGAACATCATATTGGATGTAAGATTTAGTTTTTAAACTACTCTAGATAGGAAAGCACATTTTAATAATTAAAAGTAACCAGAAAGCTATGAGATCTGCCCAAGATATTCTTAAGGGCAGGAAAGGGAGATTTCATGGAATATGGTTAAAAGAAATGATTGGAAAAAAAACTAAAACAGTTCATATTTCTGTTCTGTTGAGTGTAGACTATTGAATAAACTGAGCATAATATATGTCCGTATGTAAAGAAGCCTGTGATATGTAATTTACTGATTAAAACAAATTGAGACTAATGATACACATCATGATAATACTTGGATGAAAGATTGTGATAGGTGCCTACTGTTACAGGCTGCCAAGCACTCCTTCCCCTACTTCGTCTAGTAACCTTCTCCAGCAGTAGATTAGACATGTGACTCCAGCTGGGCTTCTCATAATACCTCACTCCCTTGGCTGGAGTGGTTAATCAACAGGCTAAACCAATCAGAAACATTACCTGGGATTTTTCAAGCTGGGAGACCAACACCTCTTTTTACTTCAGTCATAAAGTTGTAAGAGACTCAGAGCCAGGAGGTGCTGGTGGCCATATCCTTGACTCATGGAAAGCCCAACGTGGGAGAATGAAGCCAACACACCTTGAGACGTAAAGATGAGAGACAAAGAGAGTGATTCCTGGTGATGTTCTAGTCCTGGCTTCAATCATCTCTAAGGTAGGTAATTCTACTCGTATGCTTCCAGAATTTTGGTTATCCAAGCCAAGTAAATCTTTCTGTTTACACTAGTTTGCTTTGGTTTCTATCCCTTGAAACCAACGAATCTTGAAAAAAAGTACGTATTTATGTAGTGTAATTGTGTTTCACGGAAAATATCTGGAAAGATACATACTAAATTGTTAATAATGGTTAATTCTCATTAACATTCTGCTTCCCCCCACTGTTTCATATTCTTTATATTAATTGTTTGCTACATTTATAATAAAACATGTTTAGGAAAGTGAGAACACAAACTAGTATACCACTGATGATAGTCAAGAAAAATGTATTCATATATAGTGAATAAGAGGATAAAATTAATTTAGAATAAGAGATGTTTTGTTTAACATTTTTAAATGGTAAACCACAGCCTTACAAAGATAAAGGGGATGTTTCAATAAGTCATATACAGAAAGAGCACTAAATATATATGGGACAACCAAATAATACTGATGCAAGAATGTAAAGGTCCTCCCCAGCCAACACCATGGAAACCTCAGGATCTGCCTGTGGGGTCACCTCTGAGATCTCTTATGTGCATAGACTCATCTGCTTCCCATGCAACACTGATATATTACTTGATCATTGTTGGTCCTTGTCTTAGCTACCTATGGCTGCATTACAAATGACCCCAAAACTTAGCAGCTTAAAAGAATAGGCATTTATTATCTCAGAGTTTCTGTGGGTCAGGAAGGGGGGTATGGCTTAGCTGAGTGCCTCTGACTTGGGATCTGTCAAAGGCTGTGATCAGTGCGTCATCTAGGGCTGCAGTCATCTCAGGGCTCAACCGAGGAAGGGTCCTTTTCCAAAGTCACTCACTTGGCTGCAGGTAGGCCTCAGGTGCTTGCTGGCTATTTGCTTGGGACATTAGTTACTTGTGATCTGGGCTGTTCATAACATGACAGTTCACTTTCCCAAAACTGAGAGAGAGAGAGAGAGAGAGAGAGAGAGAGAGAGAGGGAGAGAAAGGAAAGCAAGATGGAAATCATAGTCAACCAGGCCTGATTTTGCCCTCAGGGGGACTTTGGCAATATTTAGAGGCATTCTTGGTTGTCACGACTGTGGGAAGGAGAGGGAAGCTACTACTAGTATCCTGTTTGTAGAGATCAGGGATGTTGTTACACATCCTACAATGCACAAGACAGCCCCCTACAACAAAGAATGACCTGGCCAAAATGTTAAAGTGCAAAGTTAAGAAGCCCCGACCTTGAGTGTTGAATGTTTGCAGAGCACATTATGTGCATTCCCCCGATCCTCATACTACTCTATAAGGTAAGAGTTATTATCTCTTCCTTTTATTGCTGGGGAAACTGAGGCTTACAGGAGTCCAGTGATTTGCTCTAAGCAAGCAAGTAGGGAGGCGAAGGTTTGGTCTCATTCCATTGCCAAGCTCTTTCAGTGTGAAGCAGGAAAAGAGAGAGGTAAGAAAAGGAACAAGCTCTGGGAGAGGGGAGGGGAGAAATGCCCTCTCTGCCAGGAAATGTTCCAGATGCCATTCTTGTCACCTTATTTGAAACTCGCAATGAGGCAAGAACATAAGCCTGAGCAGAGACTCTGTTCTCTGGGAGAAGACAGTTTGGCAAGGTCCTGGTTTGCATCATTGTTGAGCTGGAGCTGTGAATTGCTATGGTTCCTGGAAATCCACAGTGTCCACACTACCGCACCCTCTCCCTTCTTGGGGCCCCAGCTGGGTCCATATGAATCACTTGTGACTGCTCGGAGGAGCCACGCTGAGCTCCCCTCCATTCTGCTTTCAATACAGAATGGCCTCCTTGGTGCCCAGGGACACACCACCAATAAGAGCACATTGTGAAGCCATCTGATAAGTACATTTCACATTTCTTGTGATTTCATTCGAATTGTGTTCCCCACCCTACCTTCCCCTTTTAAGACTTTCAGAATTATTTCCTTCTGATCCCCTTGGTCAGAATTTGAACATTTCATTTCCCAAATGTCATTTTGAGATAGATTCTCTATCATAATTATGCCCTCCCACAGTACCTTCCAGATGGGGATTCAGGATTCACCTCTTGATTTAAAGGGTTTGTTGTTTTTGGTTTTGGTTTTGGTTTTGGTTATGAGATGGACTCTTGCTGTCACCCAGCCTGGAGTGCAGTGATGCAATCTCGCCTCACTGTAGCCTCCGCCTTCTGGGTTCAAGTAATTCTCCTGCCTCAGCCTCCCAAGTAGCTGGGATTGTAGGTGCCTGCCACCATGTCTGGCTAATTTTTGTATTTTTACTAGAAATGAGGTTTCACCACATTGGCCAGGCTGGTCTCAAATTCCTGATCTCAAGTGATCCGCCTGCCTTAGCCTCCCAAAGTGCTGGGATTACAGGCATGAGCCACCATGCCCAGTTTTGATTTAAAGGGTTTGAATAGGACTTACTCCTTCTAGAAGGGGAACACGCAAGTCCATTTTGAGGAGGTTCTAAAAAAAAAAAAAAAAAAAAAAAAAAAAAAAAAAAAACAAACAAACAAAAAAAAAGTAGCAAAACAAACAAACAAAAAACAGCAAGAAGCTGTGAGTGACACAAACTTTTAGAGGATTTGTATTAAAAACTTCCAGGTTTGCAGGCACTATGAAAGCTCTTAGTTCTTATTTAAAGTTTTACATAAAAGAAAAATTTGGCAGGGGGAAATAGTTTTCTCCACCTAGGAGCTGTAAAAATGAATGAATATCTCCTTAGTTGAGAATGTGTAGGTCTACGCCTGCTGGGATTTCAAAAGGCATACATTCTTTGGCTAAATATGACCATGGCATATAACCAATCTCATAGGAGCATTAGTTGTTGCAGCTTGAGTCTGTGTTTGAGTGACTAATGTCATCTAACCATGACCTAAACTTTGGAGCAGTTCTTCAGCTGAACTTGTGGTGGATCTTGTACACAATTATACAAGCTTCCTCAGTCCTTCCACTGTCAGCTGGTGTCCTGCAGGCTGCATCTAGAAACAGACAAAAGCTGGTCTGAAAACGGCAGTTACCAAGTAACAAAAATGAGTGGGGCCTTTAAAATTCAACAGGAAAACATAGTCAGCAAAACCACACGAAAAGAACAAATCAGGTGACATCAAGTAGCCTGCTGCTTCTACCAGGTTATTTACAGCTTCTGACTGGTTGGCATGGATTAGTTCTCTGATTCGGGTAACAAGTTAGTTATTGAATTACCAGGATTTTGTTTTCACAGAAATTTTCCTTCAGAGTTACCTTTTTTGCCCCCTGAATCTTTTTGGTTTTTTGCTATCATATATAGAAATTCATTACATAAGGATTTTCAAATATTTTTGGAAATGGCCACAGTAAGAAATTGATTTTATACTGTGACAACACATACACACACATACACATACACACACACACACACACACACTTGAAAAACTAAGAGAAAAATTCTACAGAAAGTATATTCGCTCTTACTATGTATGACTCACTTTAATATTTTCCATTTATTTCCTTCCAGACTAGTCTAGTCTGGTCTGTTAAAAATGTTTTTGGCTGCCTATTAAATTAATTTCACAACCCATGAAAGGAACATGTCCTTCAATTTGAAAAATATTATATTACTTGAACTGTGGTTTTAAAATGACAATTTATGGCATTCTGATGAAATTCAAAGTATAACTAGAAAGGGAATTTAATCAGTTTCCAGGATCGTTCCTGTGGTATCTGTAATTTTGCTTATCCAACTCCTCAGTGAAATTGTAGTGCACTTATAGTGTCACTCTTTTCTCTTTCAATTCTGATGGTTATATGTGAAAACTTTGCATTTACATCAGTCTCTTTCCTACGTCGTCAAACAGACAGGTTCTTTGGAGCTTCTTCCAGTGTTACACCCAGGAGGCTGGGAACATTGGAGAACATCGTGCCACTTGGCTCTGGTTGGGGTGTATGCAGAGACAAAGGAGTCCATGCTGGAAACAGCATGCCAAGGAAGTGCCAAGGCTTAATCAGAGCCATCAACCTGGAATCAGCACCAGGGAAAGGCAGGGTAGCCAGCTGTAAGCCAAGTAAGATGGAGACTGTGAAAGTCATGGCCAGAAGGAAAAGGCAGTGGAGTGTAAGGCAGTTCTGAACCAAAGGATAAAAAGCTATGAGGGCTCTTTGTACTGTTCTATGGCTCTGGTTAGGCGCATGCTTCAGGTGCTTGAAGAGGAAACACCAAAGCTGTTTCCCAGAGCATCGCACTACAATAAATTTCACACTCACCCATAATAATTAATCCCATGAGCTATTTTCCCTTAAGAATCTGATATTAAGTTGAAGTTGTATAGTTCTTCTCACTCATATTATATAGTGGCAAATGCCAGACATTACATTGTTTCATCTATAAATATGTCAGTATGTACACAAAAATGGTTTTTTAAAAACAAAACCCCAAATCCATTATCACACCAAAACATTTTTAACAATGATTTCTGAATACTATTCAATGTTCACTTAGTAGTATTCATATTTCCCTATATATTTTTTGTTTACTTTTATGTTTTGTTTACTCTAACAAGGTTTTAAATTATGAGGGCCATACATTTTAATTCATTTAATGCATTTTAATACATTTTAATTGGTTGATTTGTCTCATTTGTCTTTTTTCATTTGTAACTTCTTTTTTTTTTTTTGAGTGGTTAAAAGGTAAAATCCAAAACTTCTTTAAATAATGGGATTTTTTCCAAGGAAATGCAAATTGTTTATTTTGTTTACCAAAATAAACTTGTTTACCAGATGAGAAAAATACCTCCTGGCCTCTGCAAATAAGGAGAAAAGCTTGCTTATGGTGATAGGAGATCCAGGGTGATGAAAACTAGGCCTACCTCACTGGGCTCCATTGTTCCTGAAATCTCCTTCATCAGACTCACTTTTTTATACTTCAGAAGAGCCTCTTTTTAAACACAACTGTATTAAATTCCCTTGTTGCCCACCTTCTACTAAGAGGATATCTGTTAATCTCTGTATGGATCTCCAGTTTTTGCCAGCACAATGTCTATAAATGATGGCCCAAAGGATGATAAGCGTGGTGAGTCATTCAAGAGCCAGTTCTATTCAGCAGAGTTTTAATGTTGAGTACATTTAGCTCTCTTCTAATTCACATAAAGTTGATAATCATGGATTTATTGCTTTTTATGTGATGGTACACACCAGGATAGGATGCCAGTTTTTCTATTTCCAGAAGGTGTTTCCCACATTCGCTTGAATAAACTAACTTTCTGATATGGTTTGGCTGTGTCCCCACCCAAATCTCATCTTAAATTGTTCCCCACTTGTCTTGGGAGGGACCCAGTGGGGGGTAATTGAATAATGGGGGCAGTTACCCTCATGCTGTTCTCATGATAATGAGTGAGTTCTCATGAGATCTGATAATTTTTATAAGGGGCTTTCCTCCTTTTGTTCAGCACTTCTCTTTCCTGCTGCCATGTGAAGAAGGACGTGTTTGCCTCCCCTTCTGCCATGACGGTAAGTTTCTTGAAGCCTCCCCTACCATGCTGAACTGTGAGTCAGTTAAACCTCTTTCCTTTATGAATTGTCCAGTCTCAAGAATTTCTTCATAGCAGCATGAAAGTGAGAATGAATTAATACACTTTTCCATACCATTCAACAGCCATTTCCTACCCTTCAAAGATTATACAGCATGTCATTAGATATATATATCCAAGTGTATATATATAAATATATCTATCCAGATATATATATCTAAATATATCCAGATAGATAGATAGATAGATAGATAGATAGATAGATAGATTTTTTTTTTTTTTTTTTTTTTTTTTTTTTTTTTTTTTGAGACAGAGTCTCACTCTGTTGCCCATCTAGAGTTCAGCAGCACAATCTTGGCTCACTACAACCTCTGTCTCCCAGATTCAAGCAATTTTTTTGCCTCAGCCTCCCGAGTAGCTGGGATTTCAGTCACATGCCACCACACCTGGTTAATTTTTGTATTTTTAGTAGGGACAGGGTTTCACCATGTTAGTCAGACTGGTCTTGAACTTCTGACCTCAAGTGATCCGCCCACCTCAGCCTCCCAAAGTGCTGGGATTAGAGACGTGAGCCACTGTGCCTGGCCTGTCATTGTATTTCTAAGCTAACAAGTATTTGGAAACTATAAACTGTAGTTCTTATTTTCTCTTTTCCTTGTCATGTTATTATTCCTTTATATTCATCTGGATTTATGGGTGACATGAATATCTAGAACTATGTCCAAAAGTAAAAATGCCATGTGACAGCGACCCACAATGTTGTGACCACGTCAATTTTTAAACCATCTTTATTGAGGTATAATTCACATAATGTAAACTGTACCCTTAAAATGGGTACAGTTCAATTATTTTTGACAAATGTATAATTTGTGAAACCTCCATCCTAGTAAAGACAAATATAGAACATTTCATCACCCAAAAAGTTCCCTTATGTCTCTCTGCAGGCATCCACCCACGCCTGGCTCCAGGCAACCACTGATCTGTTTTCTATCAATAGAGATTAATTGTGCCTGTTCTGGAGTTTGATATAAATGGAATCATATGGTATACACTCTTTTGTGCCTGGCTTCTTTAGCTCAGCATAAGCCTTTGACATTTATCCATCTTATTGTGTATGTTGATACTTGTTCCTTTTTATTGCTGAAAATCATTCAATAGCTGTACCATAATTTGTTTATTCATTCCCCCTTTTGATGAACATTTGGATTATTTCAGTTTTTGGCTATTTTAAGCAAAACTGCCAAAACAAATGTGTACAAGCCTGTGTGGACATATGCTTTCAGTTCTCTTGGGCAAATACCTAGAAGAGGAATTGATGGTAAGCATATGCATAACTTTATAAGAAACTACCAAAGTGTTCCCCAAAAAGATTGTATCATTTTACATTAATTCTGGTTGCTCTAGATCTTCACCAACTTTTGCTGTTGTCAGTCTTTTCAACTATAGTCATTCTAGTGGGTTTGTCAGTGAATGTCCCTCTCATTTTAAATTGCATTTCCCTAATGATGAAAGATGAGCATGTGGTCACATGCTTATTGGCTTATCTGTATGTCTTCTTCTATAGTGTCCAAATCTGCTTTTTTTATTGGGTTGTTTGACTTCTTACTATTGAGCTATAAGAATTATTTTTATATTCTGGATATAATCATGTGTCAGATGATGTATTATAAATTTTTGTCTCCAGTCTGGACTCAACTTCCAACAGTATAATTCCATTTACCTGCCAACCCTTGTTCTTCATGCTATCATTGCCATATCTTTTATTTCCATAAATGTTGTAAAAACCCCATTACAACATTATTAATTTTGCTTTAGTAGTAGGTTCACTTTTGAGAAAATTATGAGAACAAATAATATTTTCTTGTAAATATACCCTCTTATTTACCATTTCTGGAGCTTGTCTTTCCTCCCTTAAATATGACTTTCCTTCTGTATCATTTCCTGTTAGCCTAAATAATTTAGCTTGTCTCATGTTGCAGGTCTGTTAGTGGTGAATTCTTTAAGCTTTTACTTATCTGAAAATGTCTTTATTTTGCCCTAGTTATTGAAATATATTTTCACTGGATATAGAATTGTGGGTTAACAAGGTTTTTCTTTGTTTCTTCTTTGCTTTTGTTCCTCACTTTAAACATGCCATTCTTAAGCTCTACTTATTTTTATTCAAATTAGTTCATTTCTGTGTTTCAATAAGAGAAGACTTTCAGTTCTAGAGTGAACTGAATGTGGAGTTCAACGTGGAGATTTTCCTAGGCAGAAAGACAACAACGTGAGGTATACCTCATGAGTTTCTCTTAGGGATCATGATTTGTGTTGCCTTTTTCCTGATGTTTGACAATAGCTGCTTCATATATAGACATATATATGTCTCTCTCTCTCTCTCTCTCTCTCTCTCTCTCTCTCTCTCTATATATATATATATATATATATATATATATATATATATATATATATATTTCCATTTATCTGCTGAAATTCCGTATCTGCTTACTCACTAAGACATAGTTTCATTGATTTCTTTTGTTCTTGACTGTGGATCACATTTTCCTGTTTCTCTACATATCTAGTAATCTTTTATTATATATTGGGTATTGTTCATAATACATGGTAGAAACTCTGCATTCTGTTATCTTCTGAGAAATAATCTTGTTTTTGTTCTCACAGGCAGATCAATTTCTGACTGACCACCTTGAACTTGTGTAGGTTTGGCTTCATACTTTGTTGGGGTGGATATGTGGCAAGCTCCTCAACTGTGCATCTTGTGAAAGATTGGTATTAGGCTTTTGTAGAGAAGACTGAGAAAGCAGGCTTTACTCTAAGGCATGGGGCATTACTCTTAGGGTGTGGCCCTTGTGGTCTCAAAGCTGGATTCTTGAGGTGGTAACAAGATGTTAATGATGTCCCTCCACTGTAGCTGCGGAGGATCTCTAGCATTCCTTACTTCTTTTCAACTTTCTCTGTTCTTATACCCAGTTGTGTAGCAGTTATACCCAGTTGTGTAGCAGTTGCTCTCTGGTAAGCGTTGTGCAGTCTTGCCCTGAATACATGATTGTAATCCTCAGCCAAAAACTTAGGGAGAAGTCCCTTCAAGGCCTCCCCACTATTCTGTGCTGCTTCTCGACTCTAGTGCCCTACTTTGTAGACTCCAGGCACTTCAGATACCCCAAACTCTGATCTAGGTTTCCTCAGCTCAAGAGGACTACTGTACTTTCGTTAAATCATAGCTCCCTGCACCATGGCTGGGAAAATGTCCCTAGGCGGAAAGCTGCACCAGCGTGGGACTTAAACCTCATGAGTTTCTCTCAGGGATTGTGGTTTGCACCACCTGTTTTCCAATGTTTGACAATAGTTCCTTCATACATTTTGTCCAGTCTTATGATTGCTTACACAGGAGGAACAATCCAATACCAGTTATTCCATCATAGCCAAAAGCAGAAGTTCACCAGGATTTGAAAGAAAAATAAAACAGGCCAGGCGTAGTGGCTCATCCCTGCAATCCCAGCACTTTGGGAGGCCGAGGCGGGCAGATCGCTTGAGGCCAGAAGTTCAAGACCAGCCTGGCTAACATGGTAAACCCCCATCTCTACTAAAAAAAAAAAAAGAAAAAGAAAAAAAAATTAGCTGGGCATAGTGGTGCATGCCTATAGTCCCAGCTACTCAGGAGGCTGAAGCACAAGAATCGCTTGAACCCAGAAGGCGTAGGCTGCAGTGAGCCAAGATCTCAACAGTGAATTCCAGCCTGGGTGACAGAGTGAGACTCTATCTCAATAATGATAATAATGACATTTCCTGAATCTCTTCCATATTCTACCTCCAGTTTCCCAACCCTATAAAATTCATATTTATGGACCATAATAAGAATGTAAATGCATTAATTCAGTAAGGAGTTTAACATACTAAACTTTCCAAACTAAGCCAATTAGACCACTTGGCTATTTGCAAACACTCTACTGTTCTGAGATTGGTCATTCAGGCTGAACATTTAGTCAATAAGCCTTTCTCTACTACCCCTGCCCTATACAGTCTATTTGAACTGGGCTGTAGCTTCTTGGACCACTTATTGGGTCTGTTTTCAACTTTGATGAAAGGGGAGTCTAGATAGAAAAAGTGTTTGAATAGCCCACTATTTTTGTAGAGTGGGACAGTTAAAGTTCTATCAAAATGTCAGGGAGAATCAGCAAAAGAATGACTCTATCTCGTATTTGAATAGTGAATATCTTATTTGGGCCTCTCACTAATCCTCTGAAAAAGGCAATAAGCTGTTATTGCTCCCATTTTGCAAGTGACGAAACTCAGAATCAATTCAATTAATTGAGTCATCCAACATCACACAGGTAGATGATGTCAGAACTCAGAAAGGCAAAGTCACTGTGAATAAATGTAACAGTTAATTCCCTGTACGTGGACACCTCAGGCCAGCTCTGTGAATAGGCAGAATACATGGCCAAGTATGAGGTACAATTTGAGAGATGCCAAATCACTCATTCCCTCGCTAATCATGGGCCTAAAATTTCAGCATTACTCATTCATTTTAGCCTGAGCCATCAATGACCTGTTAAAATGGAAATTTAATTACCTTCCATGTGTACAGCAATTCACAATTTTCCAAAAGTGTTCTATGTTTAATAATAATAATACCTAACATTCATGATGGGCACTTTTATGTGGCAGGCACTGTTTTAAGTGTTTTGCATATATTGACTATTTTTATCTACACCATAATTCTATGGGAGGGGTACTATAATTATCTCCATTTCACATATGTGGAAACCAAAGCTTATAAAGATTAAATAACTTGCCTAAGGTCACACAATTAGAAAGTGGAGAAGGTAGGATTTGAGTCTGGATTCAGAGTTCTTGCTTTTAACCATTAAACTTTTTGTTTGCTGTGCCATTTGATCCAATTCAAAATCCTACAACATAAGAGCATTGTTAAACCACCTTTTACAGATGAACAAACGAAGACCCAGAAAATTTACAAGACTTTCCCAATGTTCCCTCAGCTAATTATTGATTAATCCTGAAAATCATAACTCCTAGTTAACTCTTTCCAATATACTAAACCAAAAGAACTACTAGTTAAGTCATTATCAGCAAAAAGAGAGATTGGAGCAAAGACAGTTTCATTTTGATGAGAGATAATAAGATGTTCTGAGCAGCTAAAAGGCAGCTTGAGAATTTTCCAGCCTTTAGATGGTAATAGGAAATATTAATTTCATTTTACAAATATTTGCTGATTCCCTAACTACATTCCAGGCACCATTCTCAGTGCAGGAATACATCTATGACCGAAGAAACAAAAAATCCCTGCCTTTATGGAATTTACATTCAAATGGAATGTAAAAAAAATTACTGGTGGTACAGAAGAATTATACTGAAAATAAAGAGGTATAATGTGAAGCAGAATTGACAGCAAATCCTCCTGGAAATATTTTTTCAAATCTACTCCTTCAGTAACTCACTTATTTTACACATGCTTCTTCTAGGAAACAACCCACTGATATGTGAAACGTAGGTAATATTTTCAAAATACAATGTCAAATGTGTTGGTGATGGTATAAATTAAAAACTATTAAAGGGAGAGATGAGTTTTCCCAAATAAGATAGGATTAGTTGGAGCTGTAAAGGCACAAACTTTATGACATGTTTGAGTACATAAGATCTTTGAGAAAGTTGCCCAGCCTGAAACAACAGAGAGTTGCAATGTATCAATAAAATCTTCTAAGATTCCTCCTTTTTAAAGTCCACTTTTAGATTATCAAAGGTTCTTATCACTAAAAAGTAGAATACTGGCAAGTAGAACAGGTGGGATCATTGATGGGAAAGAAGACTAATGAACTATCTTTAGTTCTATGCAAACTACCTTCACCATCATCATTTTAATAGAGGTCTGGCTTCTCCAGCTCTCTACTTGGATTTACTCTAACCAGTTGGTTGCACGTTGACCAGGGACAGAGTCTTAGTTCAGGACAGAAAAACCTCTGCTTTGATTCTTTAGCCTGAGTTACTAGACAGCAGCAGTTACCGCTCTGAGGGATCCAGCTCTTGCTTTTATCAGCAGTTCTTAATCATGCCTGGCAGGCAAGAACCTCCACAAAAAAAGATTATTTTTCCCCCTCTCTCTTGCTGGCCCCATCCACACCAATTTTTGTAAGATCTCTCCAGGAACCACACTTAACTTTCCAAGGGATTGATGACTCCCTATACCACTTCATTCTTTTTTTTTTTTTTTTTTTGAGACGGAGTCTTGCTCTGTCGCCCAGGCTGGAGTGCAGTGGCCCGATCTCAGCTCACTGCAAGCTCCGCCTCTCGGGTTCATGCCATTCTCCTGCCTCAGCCTCCCGAGTAGCTGGGACTACAGGCGCCTGCCACTTTGCCCGGCTAGTTTTTTTCTATTTTTTAGTAGAGACGGGGTTTCACTGTGTTAGCCAGGATGGTCTTGATCTCATGACCTCGTGATCCGCCCGTCTCGGCCTCCCAAAGTGCTGGGATTACAGGCTTGAGCCACCGCGCCCGGCCCATACCACTTCATTCTTAAGATTCAGGAAAGTGTTCCCCTCACCAAAGACAGCCTGAAATTGCAAAGGGTTTCACTCTTTTAGCCTAAGACACTGTTTTAAATTGAAATGCAAATCCAGTCCTGTCATTGACAAGTTTGGGTGAATGAAATTGTCCAATTATTTCCACTGGAAAGGTGTGTGTGGTAGAGGTAGGGAGAGGTGAGAAGAAGTGCACCGGGCAAAGAAGGGAGAAGCAGGAAAAAGAAAAAGTATTGCAAAAGGAGAAAGGAGTCTGGGAAGGGAAGCCAGGACCACTGATGGCAGATCTGTCGGCTCCTTGATTTCCCCAAGGGCTGGTCTTGTACTTGGCAACTAAACCATTGTCTTTCACTAAACACAGCCTTAGTAGTAGCCTCTTGCTGTTCAGCCATGTAAATCAGAAATGGGAACTGGAGGTCAAGAGGGAGGCCAGTGTGGGGGTCGGTGGGATACGCTGCCAAGGTCTGTCTTGGAGAACAAAGGGCCAATTACCCCCCAGATATTGGGACTGCTACTGGCACTCCACCTTCAGCCCTTTGTGGGGATTGCCTCTGCTGAAGGAAATTACCTTGACCAAGATCACACCTAGACCTGCTTCAGTTCTATTGATTTTTCTTGTCATAATGATCATTTATGTTTCCTTTTTTCTAGATACAGATGAATCGGGGTTTTGAAACCAGGCAATATCATATTCTTTTCAGTTTGCTTCCAGATGTTCTCCCAAAGATGACCAGCCAGGCTTTGTGGTAAAGCTATTTACTAGGTCAGGGTGACTTTAGGACTTCTGTGAGCATATCTGATAGTTCAACGTTCATGCTCATAATCAAAATTTGAATCATTATATTTCTTCACACTCCACTTTATATTCACCCTCACTGACACTCTGCTGCTGATTTTCTTGTGAGCTCTGTGATTATCTTCACTGATTGACTTTTCACTGCCTCAAACAAGTTAATATCTCCTATAAACTTAGAAGGTTGACTGCAGATGTCCTTTCCCAGTGTGTTCCTGTTCATAAGGAATAACTAGTTGTGCTCTGATCCCTTGAGATTCCATTATTTCGGACTCCATTACGTGCTCATATTCCTACCTTTTGTTTTTTGTCTTTAATTTATATGATTTTTTTTCCTTTGCAAAGTAACCCCACAAGTTCCATGATGATGTGCATTTGTAACTGATATAATGTGGTAGTAACCATAGGGCTACCCTGAGATATACGCTGATTTAGAGATTTCATAGGTGTATAAGCCAGTCACTGTTTGATTAGTTCTTGGCCAAAAGAACCTGGGAAGGCATGGGTAACAATGTGCCTAAAGCAGAATCCAGGGCCTTTTTAAGTCCAGGCTAAGTTCAATCCAGTCTTTTGCCTCAGTCAGCTCTGCAGTGAGTTCTGAACTCCTTCATTGGCCCTAAACATGTTCCACTTTTTAGTTATGACCTGAACAAGTCCAGTGTCCTGGGTATGGCCTCTTTAGCTTTCCTTAGGTTGAATTCATTCCCTACAGATTCTAAACAGACTCAGAATGAGAACCATCCACAAAAGATCTGGTGAAATTAACACCTTTGGTATATGGACGAGTCATCTTAGGAAAACAAAATCAATAACAGACTTCCAATGTAGACAGGAACTTCTACATTGTAAGAAGTCAATGTGTAAAACATCATTGTTGCATTCAAGATGTGATGAATTTGTAAATCCAGAGTTACTTTATGAATGTATGTTGGACAAAATCTTGAGATTCTGTAACTTACTAGAGACTGTGAGGAATAATGTTGGCATAATTTATAACATCACAAGGAAAAAAAGCACCTATTTTCTCATATTGATACATGAAGAACTGGAAAAGAAGGCATCTTATAAGGTATGAATTTAAAGTCTCTATTCTTCCTGGCTGTGAATCACATCTCTAAATATAGATTTGCGTATGTGTAAATGCACACAATTGTAGCATCTTCCCTGTTGACTCAAAGGATTTTATTTCAAGTTTTTATTTCTAAGAAGTCACTGTTCTTTCCTATTCCTGTATGCCTGAGTCACCCCACCCCCACCCCCTTTGCTCTCTGTAATATCACAGGGACAGATTTACACAATTCAAGTACAGGGTACTTTTAGAAACAAGCTGCTACTGAAATTTAGCCTTCCTAATGAGAATCGAAACACCATATCATATTTGAAGACAAAGCTCCTCATCTAGTGACTACTGATAAGGCAGCATGCTATTTACACATCATGAATTATGGGTGTTGAAAACTTAAGTGGGATCCAATAGTTTGTTGTTGAAATTTTCTAAACACACTATAAACCTATTCAGGTCATTGGTAACAACAGACTAGATAGACAGATTTAGTTTACATATTTGGATATTTTCTTGGTAATCTACCTATGCTTAAAATAGACTGCGTGTCATCTATTTATATTTATGTGTTAATATCACTCCATAGGACACCCAGTGCTCCAACACTCAGCCATGTGACTAAGGGTTGGGAAGTTGGCAATCCAACTACTGTACTGGGGACATGGCAATGTACATGGTAGTATTGTAACAGTAAATTTAGACCGGCCAAAGGAAGCATTCAGTGTTGAATTTAAACAAGTCTATAGACAGGAAATTTTCAGAATTGTGAGTACCAAGGACATCCTGCTGGTCTATAAGATTAACTTTACCACTAAGCCTAAGTCATGAATACTCACAAGGACCAGGCATTAACATCTTTTTAGATGTTAGCACTAACATGTCACCACTCTAGGCAAATCCAGCCCCTACCCTACCCCTGTCCTAGTGAAATAATAAAAAAACTGGACTCATAAGTTTATATAGGTTAATGGCAGGATAAAGAACAGAACTTAGTTCTGGGATTCTTACTTTTGGCTAAAGCACGAGTGTCATGAGGATTTCTTCCTTGTTCCTTCCCAGAAAGTAAAGTTACCAAAAAAAAAAAAAAAAAAAAAAAAAAGCTAAAGAACTACGAATGAATCTGTGACTGTGCCTTATTAGTAAAATTACAGTGGGATTTATGATTCACATTTTATTCCACTTCTTGCCATTTAGAAGATTTCAACTATCATTTCTGGTATTTTCTAGTGTCTTATATGTTAAATGATGATAGTTATTATTTTCTTTCTTTCCTTCCATCTTTCTGTTACTAGTACTTATGTGATTTTTATATGATTTCTAATTGCCAATTCTATTTAGGAAAAGATTCACACAGAAAACTTTGTTCCAGTATGAATGTTATTGTTACACTCAGCTGTGTGTTCTTCTGTCATGTTCTGAATATAGCTGAAGAGACTGAGTGTCTGTCAGCATCTGGTCTGTGCAGACTGCCAAACTATAGTGTTATTACAAGGGTCTGGAGATCAGAGTAAATGAAAACATTTTCCCTTTTCAGTTTCATTTATTACCCTAATTATTCAAAAAGAAGGAAGGAGGTCCACATTCTTCACATTTTAAGAGGACAAAATAGATGATTTATAAAATTAACTAGTTCCTTGATATGGTCTTTATCAAAAGTTAATTCTTTTCAGCCTCTGGAGTGTTATGTTACCATCTTTCAAACTAGGAAACATTTGTGTGTTATGTTTGTTTTAAGTTTATTCATGTCAAAAAAAGAAACTTCTATTGAGTCCTGGCATTTGTCCACAAACAGAGAAAGATACAGTTTCTCCTTGTTTCCCTTACCATTCACATAGTTACCATCAAAATTCTCCTCTTCGATCAGAACCTAGAAGGCTATGTCCTAGATAACTTTCTGAATTATTATGCCTTTTACTTGGTATAAATTTGCAGTCCTTGGGAGATGTCTTTTGATCTTTTTGCCTGATTATCTTTCCATGAGAAATGGAGTATATTCCAGAATTCTTTGAAATCCTCTATATTTCTTTCCCTTCCAGAAACACTTCTTTCAGATTCAGTCCCTTGCAACTATCAACTTCACATGCCAAGTATAAGTGCTCCCAGCCATCTCACAGTATCAGAAACTGCAGCTCTATGTGGGGAGAAGGGAGAATGTACATGAGTCTAGTACCCTGAAAGTAGTTCTTGTACAATAGGGGTGATGTCTCCCTCTCTCTCTATCCCCCCAGTCACTCACCCATCCCCACACCCCCATTCCCCACCAACACTCTTGTCCCAGGGTCAAATGCTCCTGTCTATGAAGTAAGGGGAGTAGCCTCACGCTTCTGCCTCTTAGCTTCATTCCAAATAACATTAGTTGATAAACTGATAGTGTTAGTAACTTATAAGAGTCACTTTTTGAATTTTCTTGGTGGTGAATAACCCAGAAATCCCTATTTAAGCATTTTCAGCAGGGGACTAACTTGACCAGATTCATATTTTCAAAAGACTACTTAGACAACAGTGTAGGAAATGAGTTTGAAGTGGGTTAAGAATGAAAGCAGGAAGCCAAATTAGGAGGATGTGTACGAATCCAGGAGAGCAATAGTAAGAGTTGGACTGGGAAGCAGCAGTAGAGATGGTAAGGAGGTGACAGATTTATGAGATGTTTGAGAGGTAGAATGGACCTGGAAAACTCTTCCTGTGGTAAGTAGGCCAGTTCTAGGTAAACACCTGTGACTATGCTAAATGGGGAAATTGGATGATTCTATGTGACTTCTATGAGTAATATGAATTTTAAACTGTTTAATTTATTGCAAAAAGGATGCCACTGTAGTAGACAAATCAACATTCCTTCCTAAATGTGTTTACAAGTATTTTTTCTGTTTGTTATCAATCCTCGAATATCATGTTTATTTAATTATGTCACAGCCAGGTAAATTTTTAGGCAATTTCTTCATTTTATGCAAATGAAGAGCGAATAGTATTAGCTTGCTTTAAATGGATATTCAAAACTGGAGAAATTACAGGATCTGGTGGTGCTGCCATCTGGATTGCCACCTAGTGACCAATATTTTGCGCAGCAGACAAGGTACCCTGAGGATGTCACAATCAACAGTAATTTTGCTACTAGAAATTCATGTGTGTCAGTATCCTCACAGACTACTACATAAGCTGAATGCTTGCCAACTGTAATCCAATTCACTTACTCTGTGATTTTAGGCATGTAACTTCATCTCAGTGGGCCTCAGTTCCCAAATCCATAAAGTGAGCACTAGTTCATTTCTAAGGTAGTTAGAATAGTTCAAAGGCTTATCTTCATTGCAGACAATCAGAAACAATTATCCAGGATAAGACACATGTCTTTTTGCTTTACTTTGTCACCGAAATCAAATATTGTATAGCCAGCTTAAGCTTCTTGAATGACCTCAGATTTTGAGAGCTCACATTCAGCACAACAGTTTAATCTCATTTCAAGTTCCCCAATATATAGACAATTTGAAGTAATTGTCTATACTGTTAACCTCAGTGACTTTTTTCTAAGAGCCAAATTAAATAATAAAATAATATTATGTCACTATTTAAGACACTCCTATTGTCTTTATAGGCCACAGCAGTCATCTCCAAGACTTAGATTATTTATCTGATTATTTATCCTTGTCAGAAAAAAGATGAACATGCAACTCCTGAGTTTTTTCTGTTGATAAATAATGTGCATGGATAACCAGAATGAAATAGTAATACATAATAAAACAAAAAAACAGAAATATTTAAAGAATGAGCTAATCATGAAATAAAAGAAAGTTATTAAGTGATTTTGGAAAAAGCAGCATTTGGCTCATAAAATAATATCTTCATCTTTTAAAAGAGATTTTAAAATAAGAAAAAAGTATTTTGAACTTACCCACATAATTACTATGTTAGGTGCTCTTTGTTCCTTTGTGTACATCTAGACTTCCATCTGGTTTTATTTTCCCTCTACCTTGAAAGAATTCTTTCAAGATTTCTTATAGCACTAGTCTACTGATGGTAATTTTTTTCAGGTTTTTTTTTTATGCCTGCAAAAAGTCTTTATTTTGCTTTCATTTTAAAAATCTTTTTGCTGAGTATAGAATTCTAAGTTGACAGAGTTTTCTTCTTTCAGTACTTCAAAGATGTTATTCCACTGCCTTTTTTTTCACTTGCATTATTTCCAATAAGAAATCTGCTGTCATTCTTGCTTTTATTCTTCTTTATTTAATGGGTGTTTTTACTCTTGCTCTTTGTTTTAAGACTTTTCTCTTTATCACTTGTTTTAATTGACTGGATTAGAATGTCCTTTGGTGTAGTATTTTTCATCTTTCATTTGCTTATGGTTCATTGAGATTCTTGGATCTCTAGATATTTAGTTTTCATCAAATTTGGAAAACTTTCAGCCATTATTTCTTCAAAAATGTTTACCCTCAGCCTTTCTTCTTCTTTAAAACTCTAATCATGTATATGGTAAGTCAGTTGAAGCTGTTCCAAAACTCTCTGATACTCTTTAATGTGTTTGTTTGTTTGTTTGTTTGTTTGTTTGTTTGAGACGGAGTCTCACTCTGTCACTAGGCTGGAGTGCAGTGGCGTGATCTTGGCTCACTGCAACCTCTGACTCCCTGGTTCAAGCAATTCTTCTGCCTCAGCCTCCCAAGTAGCTGGTATTACAGGCATGTGCCACCATGCTCAGCTAATTTTTGTATTTTTAGTAGAGACGAGGTTTCACCATGTTGGCCAGAATGGTCTTGATCTCCTTACCTCATGATCCACTCGCCTTGGCCTCCCAAAGTGCTGGGATTACAGGCACGAGCCACCGTGCCCAGCTGATACTCTTTAATGTTTTAATAGTATGGTTTTCATTCTAAAATTTCAAGTTCACTATTTTTTTCTTCTGAAGCATCTGATCTGCTATTAATCCCATCCAGTGTACTTGTCATGTTAGACATTGTATTTTTCATCTTTAGAAGTTCACTGTGCATCATTTTCATATCATTTATGTGTCTCTTAAAACTGCTCATATTGCTGTCTACTTACTTGAACAAATGGAATGTATTAATCATGTATACTTTAACATCCTTCTCTCTTAATCTAATCATCTGTGTTACTTCTGAGTCTGTTTCTAAGTAATTGATTTTCCTCCTCATTATAGATTGTCTTTTCTGCTTCTTTGCATGTATGGAATTTTTTTATTTGATGCCAAGTATGGTGAATTTTGTATTTTGGCATGCTAGATTGTTTTGTGTTCTTTTCTAAACTTTTTTCTGGGATGCTGTTGAGTTTCTTAGAAAAAGTTTAATCCTTTTGTGCCTTGCTTTTAAGCTCTATTAGGTAGAACTAGAGCAGGCCTTAATCTCAGTAATTAATCTCAACTAGAGGCAACATTTTGCAGTGTATGGAGACACTTTCAGTTGTTACAACTGGGAGGTAAGGGGAGTGCTACTGGCATCTAGTGGGTGGAGGCTAAAGATACTGCTACACATCCAATAATGCACAGGACAGCACCCTACAACAAATAATCATTGGCCCAAAATGTCAATAGTGCCAAGAATGAGAAACCATGGTCTGGGGCTATTTTGGTTCCACTACTGAGACAATACCCTTCTGAGTGCTCTACCTGATGCTCTGTGCATTCAGAAATTTCTCTATCCCAGTGTGGGGGAAAGAAAACTATTTCAAGCCCCATGAGAAGTTCAAGAATTGTTTTCTCTTCTTTCTGGTGGCCTCTTTCCTCACACACATATCCTGATCAATTCTCAGTCAAAGAGTGGAAGGACTCTCTACAGATTTTCAGAGGTCTGATTCTGTAAAGCTCTTCTTCAGGACTTTGCCCTGTGAACTCTAGCCACACTGGTCTTTCTGGAATCTCAACTATGTCTCCTGAATGCAGGGTGTCTGCAGGCTCTATTTGGGATGTCCTTTCTGTTCAGTGGCCCAAAAACTGTCTCTAAGCAGTAAGTTGGGATATTTATGGGGCTCGCCTTATTTGTTTCTCTTCTTCTAGGAATGACTGTCCTGCACTGCCTGTTGTTCAGTGTTTGAAAGTCACTGATTTATATATTTTGCCTGGTTTTTGGTCATTTCACTCAGGAGAGTAAGTCCAATCCCTGTCCTTCCATCATGGCCAGGGGTAGAAGTGCTTGCATAGTTTTAGAGTTTTAGTTTTTAATATGCTTTTAATCAGTAAGTTGTCATATTATTATTAGCTAATGTTTTAAGACACAATTGCAGGGTTCATCCTTTAAAATATTTCAAATACTCTTGTTAATTTAGATGATTTTCTCTAACTTTGTGTCACCTCTAATTAGGCTATAGTCTTTATCTTGTTAGATGGCTGACAAATAGCTTATACAGGAGCACATATGTCAGCTCTGTCATTTTCTTGTTCTTGGTATTTGTGTTATTTTACTATCTTCAATCTGTGTTTTGTTTGCAGAAATCTATTTTAATTATAGGAAAATTCATTTGCACACAGAAGTAGAGATCACATAATCAACCTGATGTACCCTTTACTCATTTTCAACAATTGTCAGTTCACAGTCAATTTTGTCTTATCTATACTCCCACCCACTTCTCACAGTGCCCTCTCTCACCTTGGATTATCCTGAAGTGAATCCCAGGTATTATATTATTTCATCTATAATTCTTTCAGCATGTGTATCCATAAAACAAACTACTGCTTCATTATCCCACCCAAAAACATAACAATAACTTCTTAATACCGTGAATATGCAATCAGTCCTCAAACTTTTTTGATTAATTCAAACTTTGCGGTTTTTGTGTTTATTTGAATCATTGATATGGTACCTTTCAAAATTCATGTTAAAATTTAATTGCCACTGTGATAGTATTAAGAGATGAGACTTTTAAGAGGTAAATTGTCATGAAGGCTCCACTCTCATGGATTAATGAGATTAATGCCTTTACTGCAGAAATGTGCTGCTTATCATGGGAGTGGCTCCTGATAAAAGAATGGAGTTCAGCTCACTTACCGTCTCTGTCTTGCATGCTCGTTTGCCTTTCCACCTTCTGCCATGAGATGACTGTTGCCAGATGCTAGTGCCATGCTCTTGGACTTCCCAGCCTTCAGAACCATGAGCCAAATAAAATTCTGTTCTTTATAAATTACCCAGTCTGTGATACTCTATTATAGCAGCAGAAAATGGACTAAGACAATCAGCATCCCAAGGCTGATTCAACACATGCAAATCAATAAACGTAATCCAGCATATAAACAGAACCAAAGACAAAAACCACATGATTATCTCAATAGATGCAGAAAGGGCCTTTGACAAAATTCAACAGCCCTTCATGCTAAAAACTCTCAATAAATTCAGTATTGATGGAACATATCTCAAAATAATAAGGGCTATTTATGACAAACCCACAGCCAATATCATACTGAATGGGCAAAAACTGGAAGCATTCCCTTTGAAAACTGGCACAAGACAGGGATACCCTCTCTCACCACTATTCAACATAGTGTTGGAAGTTCTGGCTAGGGCAATCAAGCAAGAGAAAGAAATAAAGGGTATTCAGTTAGGAAAAGAAGAAGTCAAATTGTCCCTGTTTGCAGATGACATGATTGTATATTTAGAAAACTCCATCGTGTCAGCCCAAAATCTCCTTAAGCTGATAAGAAACTTCAGCAAAGTCTCAGGATACAAAATCAATGTGCAAAAATCACAAGCACTCTTATACACCAGTAACAGACAAACAGAGAGCCAAATCATGAATGAACTCCCATTCACAGTAGCTTCAAAGAGAATAAAATACCTAGGAATCCAACTTACAAGGGATGTAAAGGACCTCTTCAAGGAGAACTACAAACCACTGCTCAGTGAAATAAAGGAGGACACAAACAAATGGAAGAACATACCATGCTCATGGATAGGAAGAATCAATATCATGAAAATGGCCATACTGCCCAAGGTAATTTATAGATTCAATGCCATCCCCATTCAGCTACCAATGACTTTCTTCATCGAATTGGAAAAAACTGCTTTAAAGTTCATATGGAACCAAAAAAGACCCTGCATTGCCAAGACAATCCTAAGCCAAAAGAACAAAGCTGGAGGCATCACGCTACCTGACTTCAAACTATACTACAAGGCTACAGTAACCAAAACAGCATGGTACTGGTACCAAAACAGAGATTTAGACCCATGGAACAGAACAGAGCCCTCAGAAATAATACCACACATCTACAGCCATCTGATTTTTGACCAACCTGACAAAAACAAGAATGGGGAAAGGATTCCGTATTTAATAAATGGTGCTGGGAAAATTGGCTAGCCATAAGTAGAAAGTTGAAACTGAATCCTTTCCTTACTCCTTATACAAAAATTAATTCGAGATGGATTAGAGACTTAAATGTTAGACCTAAAACCATAAAAACCCTAGAAGAAAACCTAGGTAATATCATTCAGGACATAGGCATGGGCAAGGACTTCATGTCTAAAACACCAAAAGCAATGGCAACAAAAGCCAAAATTTACAAATGGGATCTAATTAAACTAAACAGCTTTTGCACAGCAAAAGAAACTACCATCAGAGTGAACAGGCAACCTACAGAATGGGAGAAAATTTTTGCAATCTACTCATCTGACAAAGGGTTAATATCCAGAACCTATAAAGAACTCAATCAAATTTACATGAAAAAAACAAAAATCCCATCGAAAAGTGGGCAAAGGATATGAACGGACACTTCTCAAAAGAAGACATTTGGCCGGGCGCGGTGGCTCAAGCCTGTAATCCCAGCACTTTGGGAGGCCAAGATGGGCGGATCAGGAGGTCAGGAGATCGAGACTATCCTGGCTAACACGGTGAAACCCCGTCTCTGCTAAAAAATACAAAAAAAAAAAAAAAAAAAAAAAAAAAAACCGGGAGAGGTGGCGGACGCCTGTAGTCCCAGCTAATGTAGTCCCAGCTACTCAGGAGGCTGAGGCAGGAGAATGGTGTAAACCCGGGAGGCGGAGCTTGCAGTGAGCTGAGATCCGGTCACTGCACTCCAGCCTGGGCGACAGAGCGAGACTCCATCTCAAAAAAAAAAAAAAAAAAAATTAAAAGAAGACATTCATACAGCCAACAGACACATGAAAAAAATGCTCATCATCACTTGCAATCAGAGAAATGCAAATCAAAACCACAATGAGATACCATCTCACACCACTTAGAATGGCAATCATTAAAAAATCAGGAAACAACAGGTGCTGGAGAGGATGTGGAGAAATAGGAACACTTTTACACTGTTTGGTGGGACTGTAAACTAGTTCAACCATTGTGGAAAATAGTGTGGCGATTCCTCAAGGATCTAGAACTAGAAATACCATTTGACCCAGCCATCCCATTACTGGGGATATACCCAAAGGATTATAAGTCATGCTGCTATAAAGACACATGCACACGTATGTTTATTGCGGCACTATTCACAATAGCAAAGACTTGGAACCAACCCAAATGTCCATCAGTGACAGACTGGATTAAGAAAATGTGACACATATACACCATGGAATACTATGCAGCCATAAAAAAGGATGAGTTAATGTCCTTTGTAGGGACATGGATGCAGCTGGAAACCATCATTCTCAGCAAACTGTCGCAAGAACAGAAAACCAAATACCACATGTTCTCACTCATAGGTGGGAATTGAACAATAAGATCACTTGGACACAGGAAGGGGAACATCACACACCGGGTCCTATTGTGAAGAGGGGACAGCAGGGAGGGATAGCATTAGGAGATATACTTAATGTAAATGATGAGTTGATGGATGCAGCACACCAACATGGCACATGTATACATATGTGACAAACCTGTACATTGTGCACATGTACCCTAGAACTTAAAGTATAATAATAAAAAAAAAAGACAATCAGCATCCAAATAATGTGCATATATTGTGGTCATATGTTTCTTAAGTATCTTTTAATTTATAGGCTCCTCTAGCTCTCTCTTTCTCTGCAATTTATATGTTAAGGAAACAACTGTTTATCCTATTGAGTTTTTCACCACTTGCATTTTGCTCAGGGATTAGGTGTCATTTAACAGATTCCTCTGTCACCTATATTTCCCATAAATAGGTAATCATATGTAGACATTTGATCAAATTCAAGTTCTTTTTTTTTAATCAAACTACTTCATGGGTGGTGTGTAACTCTACCAGGATGCACATTTGGTGATACTAGTACCCTTGGATAATCATTGCATATATTCAACGATTCATTATGTTTAATTCTGTAATTCATGTTTAATTCTATCATTTTTTCTTCATTTCTTAACTAGAATACATGTAAAAAGACAACCTTCTCTTCATGGTTATAATTCTATCATGCCTTCTTCACTTAGTAGACTAAATATTCTATAAACATACTTCTTAATTGCAAGTATTTTTTCACAAGGAATAGGAATTGTGTAAGAAAAGGGGGAAGATGGCCGAATAGGAACAGCTCCAGTCTCCAACTCCCAGCACGAGCGACACAGAAGACCGGTGATTTCTGCATTTTCAACTGAGGTACTGGGGTCATCTCACTAGGGAGTGCCGGACAATCGGTGCTGGTCAGCTGCTGCAGCCTGACCAGCGAGAGCTGAAGCAGGGCGAGGCATCGCCTCACCTGGAAGCGCAAGGGGGAAGGGGATCCGTTTTCCTAGCCAGGGGAACTGAGACACACAACACCTGGAAAATCGGGTAACTCCCACCCCAATACTGCGCTGTAAGCATACAGGCACACCAGGAGAATATATCCCACACCTGGCCGGGAGGGTCCCATGCCCACGAAGCCTCCCTCACTGCTAACACAGCAGTCTGCCGCGATCTATCCGCAAGGCAGCAGCGAGGCTGGGGGAGGGGCGCCCGCCATTGCTGAGGCTTAAGTAGGTAAACAAAGCCGCTGGGAAGCTCGAACTGGGTGGAGCTCACAGCAGCTCAAGGAAGCCTGCCTGTCCCTGTAGTCTCCACCTCTGGGGACAGCGCACAGCTGAAGACCAACAGGGGAAGTAGCGGGAGCCGGTGCAGACGCGAACGACTCTGGCTGACAGCTTTGGGGAGAGCCGTGGATCTCCCAACGTGGAGGTTGAGATCTGAGAACGGACAGACTGCCTGCTCAGGTGTGTCCCTGAGCCCTGAGTAGCCTAGCTGGGAGAAATCCCCCACTAGGGGCAGTCTGACACCCCACACCTCACAGGGTGGAGTACACCCCTGAGAGGAAACTTCCAAAGGAAAAATCAGACAGGTACACTCGCTGTTCAGCAATATTCTATCTTCGGCAACCTCCGCTGCTGATACCCAGGCAAACAGGGTCTGGAGTGGACCTCAAGCAATCTCCAACAAACCAACAGACAGTCCTTCTGACTGTCAGAAGGAAAACTATCAAACAGGAAGGACACCTATACCAAAACTCCATCAGTACGTCACCACCATCAAAGACCAGAGACAGATAAAACCACAAAGATGGGGAAGAAGCAGGGCAGAAAAGCTGGAAATTCAAAAAATAAGAGCGCATCTCCCCCTGCAAAGGAGCGCAGCCCATCGCCAGCAACGGATCAAAGCTGGTCAGAGAATGACTTGGACGAGAGGAGAGAAGAAGGCTTCAGTCCATCAAACTTCTCAGAGCTAAAGGAGGAATTACGTACCCAGCGCAAAGAAACTAAAAATCTTGAAAAAAGAGTGGAAGAATTGACAGCTAGACTAATTAATGCAGAGAAGATTATAAACGAAATGACAGAGATGAAAACCATGACACGAGAAATACGTGACAAATGCACAAGCTTCAGTAACCGACTCGATCAACTGGAAGAAAGAGTATCAGCGATTGAAGATCAAATGAATGAAATGAAGCGAGAAGAGAAACCAAAAGAAAAAAGAAGAAAAAGAAATGAACAAAGCCTGCAAGAAGTATGGGATTACGTAAAAAGACCAAATCTACGTCTGATTGGGGTGCCTGAAAGTGAGGGGGAAAATGGAACCAAGTTGGAAAACACTCTTCAGGAAATCATCCAGGAGAACTTCCCCAACCTAGTAGGGCAGGCCAACATTCAAATTCAGGAAATACAGAGAACGCCACAAAGATACTCCTCCAGAAGAGCAACTCCAAGACACATAATTGCCAGATTCACCAAAGTTGAAATGAAGGAAAAAATCTTAAGGGCAGCCAGAGAGAAAGGTCGGGTTACCCACAAAGGGAAGCCCATCAGACTAACAGCAGATCTCTCGGCAGAAACTCTACAAGCCAGAAGAGAGTGGGGGCCAATATTCAACGTTCTTAAAGAAAAGAATTTTAAACCCAGAATTTCATATCCAGCCAAACTAAGTTTCATAAGTGAAGGAGAAATAAAATCCTTTACAGATAAGCAAATGCTTAGAGATTTTGTCACCACCAGGCCTGCCTTACAAGAGACCCTGAAGGAAGCCCTAAACATGGAAAGGAACAACCGGTACCAGCCATCGCAAAAACATGCCAAAATGTAAAGACCATCGAGGCTAGGAAGAAACTGCATCAACTAACGAGCAAAATAACCAGTTAATATCATAATGGCAGGATCAAGTTCACACATAACAATATTAACCTTAAATGTTAATGGACTAAATGCTCCAATTAAAAGACACAGACTGGCAAACTGGATAAAGAGTCAAGACCCATCAGTCTGCTGTATTCAGGAGACCCATCTCACATGCAGAGACATACATAGGCTCAAAATAAAGGGATGGAGGAAGATCTACCAAGCAAATGGAGAACACAAAAAAGCAGGGGTTGCAATCCTTGTCTCTGATAAAACAGACTTTAAACCATCAAAGATCAAAAGAGACAAAGAAGGCCATTACATAATGGTAAAGGGATCAATTCAACAGGAAGAGCTAACTCTCCTAAATATATATGCACCCAATACAGGAGCACCCAGATTCATAAAGCAAGTCCTTAGAGACTTACAAAGAGACTTAGACTCCCATACAATAATAATGGGAGACTTCAACACTCCGCTGTCAACATTAGACAGATCAACGAGACAGAAAGTTAACAAGGATATCCAGGAATTGAACTCGTCTCTGCACCAAGCGGACCTAATAGACATCTATAGAACTCTCCACCCCAAATCAACAGAATATACATTCTTCTCAGCACCACATCGCACTTATTCCAAAATTGACCACATAATTGGAAGTAAAGCACTCCTCAGCAAATGTAAAAGAACAGAAATTATAACAAACTGTCTCTCAGACCACAGTGCAATCAAACTAGAACTCAGGACTAAGAAACTCAATCAAAACCGCTCAACTACATGGAAACTGAACAACCTGCTCCTGAATGACTACTGGGTACATAACGAAATGAAAGCGGAAATAAAGATGTTCTTTGAAACCAATGAGAACAAAGATACAACATACCAGAATCTCTGGGACACATTTAAAGCAGTGTGTAGAGGGAAATTTATAGCACTAAATGCCCACAAGAGAAAGCAGGAAAGATCTAAAATTGACACTCTAACATCACAATTAAAAGAACTAGAGAGGCAAGAGCAAACACATTCAAAAGCTAGCAGAAGGCAAGAAATAACTAAGATCAGAGCAGAACTGAAGGAGATAGAGACACAAAAAACCCTCCAAAAAATCAATGAATCCAGGAGTTGGTTTTTTGAAAAGATCAACAAAATTGACAGACCGCTAGCAAGGCTAATAAAGAAGAAAAGAGAGAGGAATCAAATAGATGCAATGAAAAATGATAAAGGGGATATCACCACTGACCCCACAGAAATACAAACTACCATCAGAGAATAGTATAAACGCCTCTACGCAAATCAACTAGAAAATCTAGAAGAAATGGATAATTTCCTGGACACTTACACTCTCCCAAGGCTAAACCAGGAAGAAGTTGAATCCCTGAATAGACCAATAGCAGGCTCTGAAATTGAGGCAACAATTAATAGCCTACCCACCAAAAAAAGTCCAGGACCAGATGGATTCACAGCTGAATTCTACCAGAGGTACAAGGAGGAGCTGGTACCATTCCTTCTGAAACTATTCCAATCAATAGAAAAAGAGGGAATCCTCCCTAACTCATTTTATGAGGCCAACATCATCCTGATACCAAAGCCTGGCAGAGACACACAAAAAAAAGAGAATTTTAGACCAATATCCCTGATGAACATTGATGCAAAAATTCTCAATGAAATACTGGCAAACCGGATTCAGCAGCACATCAAAAAGCTTATCCACCATGATCAAGTGGGCTTCATCCCTGGGATGCAAGGCTGGTTCAACATTCGCAAATCAATAAACGTAATCCAGCATATAAACAGAACCAAAGACAAGAACCACATGATTGTCTCAATAGATGCAGAAAAGGCTTTTGACAAAATTCAACAGCCCTTCATGCTAAAAACGCTCAATAAATTCGGTATTGATGGAACGTACCTCAAAATAATAAGAGCTATTTATGACAAACCCACAGCTAATATCATACTGAATGGGCAAAAACTGGAAAAATTCCCTTTGAAAACTGGCACAAGACAGGGATGCCCTCTCTCACCACTCCTATTCAACATAGTGTTGGAAGTTCTGGCTAGGGCAATCAGGCAAGAGAAAGAAATCAAGGGTATCCAGTTAGGAAAAGAAGAAGTCAAATTGTCCCTGTTTGCAGATGACATGATTGTATATTTAGAAAACCCCATCGTCTCAGCCCAAAATCTCCTTAAGCTGATAAGCAACTTCAGCAAAGTCTCAGGATACAAAATTAATGTGCAAAAATCACAAGCATTCTTATACACCAGTAACAGACAAGCAGAGAGCCAAATCAGGAATGAAGTTCCATTCACAATTGCTTCAAAGAGAATAAAATACCTAGGAATCCAGCTTACAAGGGATGTAAAGGACCTCTTCAAGGAGAACTACAAACCACTGCTCAGTGAAATCAAAGAGGACACAAACAAATGGAAGAACATACCATGCTTATGGATAGGAAGAATCAATATCGTGAAAATGGCCATACTCCCCAAGGTTATTTCTAGATTCAATGCCATCCCCATCAAGCTACCAATGAGTTTCTTCACAGAATTGGAAAAAACTGCTTTAAAGTTCATATGGAACCAAAAAAGAGCCCGCATTGCCAAGACAATCCTAAGTCAAAAGGACAAAGCTGGAGGCGTCACGCTACCTGACTTCAAACTATACTACAAGGCTACAGTAACCAAAACAGCATGGTACTGGTACCAAAACAGAGATATAGACCAATGGAACAGAACAGAGTCCTCAGAAATAATACCACACATCTACATCCATCTGATCTTTGACAAACCTGAGAGAAACAAGAAATGGGGAAAGGATTCCCTATTTAATAAATGGTGCTGGGAAAATTGGCTAGCCATAAGTAGAAAGCTGAAACTGGATCCTTTCCTTACCCCTTATACGAAGATTAATTCAAGATGGATTAGAGACTTAAATGTTAGACCTAATACCATAAAAACCCTAGAAGAAAATCTAGGTAGTACCATTCAGGACATAGGCATGGGCAAGGACTTCATGTCTAAAACACCAAAAGCAACGGCAGCAAAAGCAAAAATTGACAAATGGGATCTAATTAAACTAAAGAGCTTTTGCACAGCAAAAGAAACTACCATCAGAGTGAACAGGCAACCTACAGAATGGGAGAAAATTTTTGCAACCTACTCATCTGACAAAGGGCTAATATCCAGAATCTACAAAGAACTCAAACAAATATACGAGAAAAAAACAAACAACCCCATCAAAAAGTGGGGAAAGGATATGAACAGACATTTCTCAAAAGAAGATATTCATACAGCCAACAGACACATGAAAAAATGCTCATCGTCACTCGCCATCAGAGAAATGCAAATCAAAACCACAATGAGATACCATCTCACACCAGTTAGAATGGCAATCATTAAGAAGTCAGGAAACAACAGGTGTTGGAGAGGATGTGGAGAAATAGGAACACTTTTACACTGTTGGTGGGATTGTAAACTAGTTCAACCATTATGGAAAACAGTATGGCAATTCCTCAAGGATCTAGAACTAGATGTACCATATGACCCAGCCATCCCACTACTGGGTGTATACCCAAAGGATTATAAATTATTCTACTACAAAGACACATGTACACGTATGTTTATTGCGGCACTATTCACAATAGCAAAGACTTGGAATCAACCCAAATGCCCACCTGTGACAGACTGGATTAAGAAAATGTGGCACATATACACCATGGAATACTATGCAGCCATAAAAAAGGATGAGTTTGCAGTCCTTTGTAGGGACATGGATGCAGCTGGAAACCATCATTCTTAGCAAACTATCACAAGAAGAGAAAACCAAACACCACATGTTCTCACTCATAGGTGGGAACTGAACAATGAGATCACTTGGACTTGGGAAGGGGAACATCACGCACTGGGGCCTATCATGGGGAGGGGGGAGGGGGGAGGAGGGAGGGATTGCATTGGGGAGTTATACATGATATACATGATGAATTGATGGGTGCTGCCGAGTTGATGGGTGCAGCACACCAACATGGCATAAGTATACATATGTAACAAACCTGCACGTTATGCACATGTACCCTAGAACTTAAAGTATAATTAAAAAAAAAAAAAAAAAGAAAAGGGGGATGACTGCTTATTTTTCCCTTTCATTTACCAGTTTTCAAAATAGTGATTTTCCCCTATCATTCTCCAAATGTAACCAAAGATTTTTTGTATCACTATGAACTCATGGATTTAAACATATTTCATGTATTTCAATCCACTGCATTTATGATTCTTGTTAATGTTTGATTTGTCCCATCTTTGGTCAGTGGAGCTTATTCAAGATGACTCCTCCATCCTTTTGACATGGCCCCAGTAGTCTTTGATAGTTTTCCTTCTATCTGGTTTGACAAAGTATCTCAGGTTTATCTGTTTATACTGGATAATATAAAATCCTCCCTGTAGAGATGGTACCTTTTTTCATTTCCCCCTGCAATGTATGAGTGCTGGTTTCCCCCACACCCTTACCAACAGAGTACTGAGTCAAACTGCTGAAATTTTGCCAATCTGATAAGTGGGAAGTGGTATCTTTGTGTGGTTTTAATTTGCATTTATTGCCGTGAGCCAGACTGAATATCTTTTCATATGGTTAAAAGCCATTTGCTGTGAGCTATTTGTATCTCAGCCCATTTTGAAAAAAAAAAAAAAAGCTTTTTAGTAATCTGTAATTTCTTTGCAACATTATATTAAGCCATGTACCCATTTTTTAAAGTTAGTTTAGACAAAATATAATCAGTAAGTCCATTTAACCAGGCAATATAAATTTAATATGTGCTGTATGCTGAAAACAAACAAAGACCGAAGGAACTAATGAGAGCTTCTCTGGATTACAGAGCTCCAACTCTCACTCTTCACTCATGATGCTTCTTGGTCTATATGTGACATATTGGACAGATGGACTAAATGAAAGGGCCATGGCCAATCTATACATTTCAGTTTAGGAACATTTCTTTTATTTCTGTTTTTTTAGATGAAACAGATAACACAAGATACCCCAATAAAATTGACTTTGTTCAAATGAATGTAATTGCATTTAGGTTTTCTTTTCACACCCCAGTAGTTCACCTTGCACATCCTCAATGAGGGGTGGACAGAACCACTTTGGAGACCACCAACCACAGGATGAAATCCAAAATTTCTAGCTTGGGATAACAGAATGTCCATCAGAATGCAACCCCTGTCCACATTTTGACTTTGACTCACACCACTTGTTTCCTGGCTTTTGCTCCATCTAAGTCTTTGCAGTTTCCTAAACATGCCCTTCTATTTCAGACACACTGCATCCTTCTCTTTACTGACCAGCGAGTTCCTACAGTGGACTGCCCCATAAACTGCACAAGCACACTGGGCAGCTCTGCTCCTACTCCATCATGAGCAGCATCTGTGGGGAACGATCCTGACCCTTTCAGGCTGATTTAAGCCCTGTCTTCCTCGAGGCTCACTTTGAATGTTGCGGCAAAACCACTGACAGCTGTTTTTGAGAGTCTAGGGAGCAAGTACAAGTCGCCCTCTTCCCTTGACTAAAGAATCATTCTCCAGCTCTCCATCATCGAGAAGGTAGCTTCAGAAGGAGGCCTAAGAAAAGGTGACTGAGAACAGGGTCCAGCCTGTGCCCAGCTCCCCACTGCCCCCCACCCCCGACCTCCCACCAACTATTACTAGTGGTCTTCCTATAGAAGTGGCTGAAGGGTCAGAGCCTGAGTATACTTCCTTGATGGCAGAAGAGAAACAGAAGTCCTCACTCGAGACAATGGGAGAAACTGAGCCAGAGGAAAGAGCTAAGCCAAAAACTGGGCTTGAGAGGTGAGGTCTTGTATTAGGCTGTTCTTGCACTGCTGAAGAAAAACCTGAGACTGGGCAATTAAAAAAAAAAAGAGGTTTAATTGGCTCACGGTTCTGCAGGCTTTACAGGAAGCATGGTGCTGGCATTTGCTCGACTTCTGGTGAAGCCTCAGTGAGCTTTTTATCACAGCAGAAGGCAAAGCACAAGCAGGAAATTCACATGGTGAAAGCAGGGGCAAATGAGAGGAGGGGGAGAGGTGCCACAACCTTTAAATGACCAGATCCCACGAGAAATCACCCACTGTCATGAAGACAGCACCAAACCATGAGGGATCCATAACCCGTGATCCAAACATCTCCTACCAGGCCCCACTTCCAGCCCTGGGGATTGCAGCTCAACATGAGATTGTGGCAGGGAGAAATATCCAAACTATATAAGGTCTAAAATTAATGGAGAAGTCAAGTGGAATCCAATTTGCAGTAGCTCCAGGAAGCAGAATTTCCATGGGATTTTACAGGGGAACTCTGTCAGCACTAGCCCCTCTTGGGGACAGCAAGGAAGGAAGAGGAAGTCACAAGGTCACACCTGTCTACAAGGCAGTGTTTCCACATTCCACCATAGCTTTGGCATTTTATCTCTCACTTCCTCTGGACCTATGTGTAGGTAACTGGCCCTATCTCCACTCTGTGTGCAAAAAATCCCCCCTGGCAGGGCCTCTCTACCATTCTCCAGCTTCAGGCCTGCAAATCTCCAAGATCTAACTCCTAACAGAGAGCTGAGAGGCCTCAGCCCATTTGTCAATCTAAGCATGACCAGTGACTACTAAATAAAACTGACACTTAGGCCAGGCACAATGGCTCACACCTGTAATCCCAGTGCTTTAATAAGGCTGAGGCAGGAGAAGACCTTGAGCCAAGGAGTTCAAGACCAGCCTGGGCAACATAGGATAGACCCCATCTCAACCAAAAAACAAACAAACAAACAAACAACTGACACTTAGATTCTCATTTACCTTTTTGTATTTATCATTTAATGGATTAGAACCAAAGAGAAGAAGGAATGAGCTATTATCTCCCCAGACCTCACAGAGTTAGTTTATTTGGACAAAACTTATGAATCAAATGTAAGTAAGAAAGTGAATGGTTAACCTAAAACTACAATTAGCTTTCATAAATTCTGTAGAGTTTATGAAAAATGTAGATTCCAGGGCTCCTCCCTTGAGATTTTGATTCTGAAAAGTTTGGAATGATACCTTGGAATCTGAATATTTAAATTCCCCAGTACATTTAGATGCAAGTAGTTTTCAGTGGCCTAGACAATAAAAAGGGAAAACTTAAAGTTGCAAAAGTTGCTGGGGTCACCTAAACACTGTCCAGAAGATAGCTTGATCTCTGTGCAGGTTGCATCCCTGGCCATGAATTATGTAGCTGCTATCCTTGTTCTGGTTCTGGGCTTATCTACAACCTTCTGGCCATAATTTGACATCCCTTGTGGCTTGTCTGCAGGGAGATAATTGACAGATCTGCTGACATGAGCACTCTGCTCTGTTGACAGCTCTTTCTCATTACAAAATCAATACATTGACATTGCGCTTACATTTTTATTTCTGTGGCTTTGGTTACTACAGGTCTCTCCTGAAAAGCAGTTTCTCAGGGTGCAAATGAAAGCGGAGCTGATCAGTTTCACATACAGAAGAATGTTCAGAACAGTAACTTCCTGCTCTGATCCCAACAGCTTCTACCCTCCCTAGAGTTCCACCCCTGCCTGGCCTTTCTCTGCAACTTCCAGGGCCACCCACACCGTTTCCCCTCTCCCAGTGCCCTGGGGAGCCACTCTCATTTATCAAATGTTCCTTGTTCCCTACCACCTCTCAGCCTATTAAACCACTCTGCCCCTAGTCGCTGATCTTATCTCTTCCCCTCCTAGGCTTGCACTTGTTGTCAATCTTGCCACTCCATCTGCTTTTCTTTTCTTCCCCTACCACCCCCCACCAGCCCCCTGTGATAGAGCTACAGATAATTTACAGCTCTTTTGGTGGAGGAAGGTCTGGCATGACAAAAAGACCCCTTTCTGTTATCTTCACTTAGTGTACGCCTGACCCCAGAGGGCAGCTGGGTGTGTGCCGTGCTCCTGGGAAAGAAAATGAGGGAGAGAGAAAAACTCATCACGCCAACAGGGTTAAAGCCAGACACATCACTGTGTCCAATTCACCACAAATGAATGTCACTCTGTACTGTGTATTGGCAGCCAGCTGGTTTCTTGGGCAAAACCTCTGTGAATTGCCTGAACCACATGCCTCAGCATTCATACTGCATCACATTGAAGTTAAAGAACAGAAGAAAAGGCACACTAGATTGGACCCATCTTTCCTCCCTGGCAGACCTGGGCTCTTAACAGCAGCAGTGCCTGTCAGGTTGCCCTTCAAGGTATTCACCTCAATAGATTAGAGACAGCCCCACACAGCTTCTTTTCTTTTGTAACCTATTATTTAATCTTCTCCTTTATTCCCACTATCAAATTTGTCATCATGTTCTGCCAATTTCTCTTGTCACCGTCATTATTCTAACCCTCTTTATCTCACATCCCAGCTATGGAGAGGCTGTGATTTTTGTGTTGGGTCTCCCCCCTCCCTACTAAAGTGATCTTCATGAAATACTTTCATCATCTCACTGGTTGGCTCCAAGTCCTACTAGGGCAGTCAGATCCAGGCTCCCCTTCCCAGATCTCAATGGATCTCAATAACCAACTCCACCTGAACTGATCTCATCTCAGACTCTTATCTGCATTCAGGCCCTTCTTGGTACAGTGCGCCAAGACTTCAGCCCCATAGCCTCCTGCAGTAGCCTCCCCTATGCTCTCTTCTGAATTCTGCCTTGTTTTAAAATGCTAACTTCAAACCTTGCAATGCTTCAAGTGGGCAGCTGGGATAGAGAGAGCACTGGGCATGGTGTCACAGGCAAAACTAGCTATTGGTTAGAAAAGAAAGGCAGCATACACACAAAATACCAGAAAAACTCAGTCCACACTCTGAGCAGCCCCTACTGTGCCTACTTGTTCACCAGGCCAAAGCCCTACACCTAACTTCCCTGCCCACTGCACCTCCAAGGCCCCAAACTGTGCAGAGCAGGGCAACCCCCAATTCTTGACATCCTCCTGGATGGAGACTTGGGAATCCTGGAGATATTTTTGGTTGTCAGAACTGGGGTAGGGTTGTGGGGAGAGGCTGGTATCTAGTGGGCAGAGACCCGTGATGCTGCTAAAGCAACCTGCAATCATAGGACACACCTCTCCCAACAACAGATTATCTTGCCCAAAATGTTTTTTTTTTTTTTTTTTTTTTTTTTTTTTTTTTTTTTTGAGACGGAGTCTCGCTCTGTCGCCCAGGCTGGAGTGCAGTGGCCGGATCTCAGCTCACTGCAAGCTCCGCCTCCCGGGTTTACGCCATTCTCCTGCCTCAGTCTCCCGAGTAGCTGGGACTACAGGCGCCCGCCACCTCGCCCGGCTAGTTTTTTGTATTTTTTTTTTTTTTTTAGTAGAGACGGGGTTTCAGCGTTAGCCAGGATGGTCTCGATCTCCTGACCTCGTGATCCGCCCGTCTCGGCCTCCCAAAGTGCTGGGATTACAGGCTTGAGCCACCGCGCCCGGCCCTTGCCCAAAATGTTAATAATGTCACGGTTGAGAACCTTGGCCAAGAAAGAGACAAAGCAGAAAGTTAGCCTAAAATAGACACTCATTCAAACTAGCACAAGGTGAAAACTGGAAGATAATTCAGGGAATTTTCCAGAAGCCAAGTTTGGAGATGCAGTCTCACAGGACCTGGACAGCACTTTGGAAGCCATTTTCACCATCTCATGCCCTTTCCTGGTCTCTGCTTCCCTGCTTCATCCTCCTTCTGCTCTCTGCTTCTCTAGCATGTGGCCCAGATGGTCAGTCACAACGCTGACTCCACAGCAGTTTTGAGGTCAAGCCTGTAGACAGGAGTTACTTATCATCTTTGAGTTTATTTAATTTTTCAATGGGAGAACTAGATTGTCCAGTCTTGGTCAACAAAATGGTCTGGATTTGAGTCATACTGTAATCATCTGTGGCTTGAAGGCAAGATCTTGCCCACCGTCGACCTGGCAGGGCTGTGGTGGGCACCACAAGGAGGAGTATTTCTTCTTCAAGGATGAGAAGACAAAGACGAAGATGACGAAGAAGAAGAAGAAGGAGGAGGAAGAGGAGGAGGAGGAGGAGGAGGAGGAGGGGAATGGGAGGAAGGGAAGAAGAAGAATTGAGACAATGGAAAGAGAAGTCTCAGAAGGTAAAACCATTTGTCCTGAAATCTTGATAAAATAGATGGCCAGGTCACCTACCAAGACAGGGGCCTTGGAGTAAAGCTTAGGAAACTGCAGACATAGGGAAGGTGGAGAAGAGCAGATCTGAAGAATTTGATATGGGAGAGACTAGGTGGCAAAGGACCAGCAAGTGGCTCTAAGGGTCTCCAGTGTGCCTGGGAAGGTACCTGCTCTAACTCAAGGAGGAAAAGAGTCTTGCCTGGGCTCGGGTTCCTAGCGTCCCATAGATCACAAGCATTGGAGAGTCACTTTTTGTTTTCTTTCCATCTTGTGGAAAGTTTTTTGAAAGTTTGGTAAGTGACTGAGCAAATGGGAATTGTGAGAGAGAGATATTCAGTACAAATTAGGCTTCTGAGGCTAGATAATGAGGGCCTAAGAGTTCTCAGGGACTCAGAGCCTCTGCCCTGGGAAACCAGAGAAAGGAAGCCTGCTTTTGTGTGAAACTGGCCTTCCTCAAATCATCCAAAGTCAGTATCTGGGCAGGCTTCCTTCCTCCCTTCTGCTTGGGTGGTAGACCAGTTATCAATTTATTGCCCCTCACCTCCAAATACACTCCGCGTTACCTGCTCTGGGATAACACAACTGGACGCTTTAAGCATTTCTCCTTTGCAGCAAACACGCTGTTAAGCTTTATCAGTGCAGGTACTGGGGGATGCTGTCAGAGGGGGAGGTTTTTCTTCCTGGTTCCAGTGTACTTCCATTTGCTTCTTTTTGCTCCTGCTTTAAAGCTGTGGGCTATGAAGTGTAGAACACACAGTGGTGCTCCACTCCAGTCAAGTGCCAGAATACACAGTGCTTGGACAAACTTGTAGCCTTGGCCTGCAGACCACCTCACCATGGCCCTCCCAAGGTCAATGCATGTGATGTGTGCATATGGTAGTCATCTGCATGCTGTGGGAGTGTGGGTCATTTTTATTTTACTATTCTTATATGTCAGGAACTGAGGCCAAAGAAAAAAGGTATGAATTCTCAAACTACTTTCTCTTGTCATTTAGAAATGAAATTTCCCCAATTTAAACTGGTATGTATTAGTAGATTAACTCTCATTATGTAATTGCATAGAACTATTAAATTGAGATCTTACGTTGTTCTGGACTCTGCAAAATATACCGAAACAGAGCAGTCACTTCAGGTCTACTATTCTACTTGCGACCAAGGACAATGGCAGCCCACCTGGGAAGACATTGTACATAAAAACTACATCTTGTGTTCCTTTCTTAAAACTTGGGAGGTAGGAGGAAAAAATGAAAAGGAGAAGAATGAGGAATGCAAGAAAATATGAGTAATTATTTCTGCAAATTAGATGTGTACTCATTCTTTCCGGGTGTTTCATTTTGCCCTTGCACATGTGTATTCTGCAGCCACACAGGATAATTGGTATATATGCTGAATCTCTACCTTACTTGCTCTATTGATATTTTGGTGTTCCATGAGGGAAAGCCCCAGGAAAGAAGGGGGTGGCATATTGGGGAAAGATGTTGCATTTGCAACAGTAATTCTGCTGTAATACTTTGTAAACCCAAACTCTATGCCTTCTTTTCTGTGGATTAGAACTGTTTGTCTGTAATGCCAAAGTAAATTTATTCCTTGGCATTTAAAAGAAACACCCAAGTAACATAATCTCAATGTGCTAAAATTAATTTCAATTTTCTGGGAAGTGAGAGTGCATATGTGTGTGTGTGATTGTGTGTGTGTGTACACTTTTTCCAAGCCTCTTGGATTGTACTGACACCATTGTTATTTCCTGAGCATGAATAAACCCTCTTCCTTACTCACCCACTCATATTTTGAAACTTGTCAGGATATGAAATAATTTGGTGCACTTTTCCTGCTAAAATTATCCTTGGAGGAAGAGTTCTACACACCAAACATTCACCCAAAAAAAGACTCTAAAAATGTAAATGTTTGGTTGTTCATGCCAGTAATCAAGGCTAGAGAATTCAACCCTTCCCAAGTTAGGGAGAGAGAAAATCTGCTGTGCATCTTGTAGCACAACTGTCACCATCAGGGCTTGGAAGCTTTGTGTTCCTTTATCTCACTACAGTAATCCCCCCTTATCCATGGGGCAAACGTTCCAAGACCGCCAGTGGATGCCTGAAACTGCAGACAGTCCAGAAACTTATGTGTACTATGTTTGTTCCTGTCCATACACATCTGTGATAAAGTTTAGTTTATAACTTAGACACAGTAAGAGATTAACAACAATAGCTAATAATAAAATAGAACAACTCTAACAATATACCATTAAAAAGTTATGTGGATGAGGCCCCTCGCTGTCTTTCAAAATACCTTATTGTACTGTACTCACCTTCTTGTGATGATGTGAGATGATAAAATACGGTTTGCATGATGCAATGAGATGAAGTGAGGTAAATGACGTAGGCATTGTGACTTTGCATTAGGCTACTACTGACCTTGAACATAAGCACTGTGATTCAGCAACAATCGAGGTAACTACTAAGTAGCTAACAGGTAGGTAGCATAGACAGGGTGGATATGCTGGACAAAGGGAAGATTCCCATCAGAGCAGGACAGAACAGGGTGGCACAAGATTTTATCACGCTACTCAGAATGGCACCCAGCTTAAAACTTATGGATTGGTTATTTCTGAAGTTTTCTATTTAGTATTTTCAGACTGGAGTTGACTTCAGGTCACTGAAACCACATAAAGCAAAACCAAGGATAGAGGGTGGGGGTATTGTACTGGCATTCTGATTTTTGAGAGCTGCCTTTTCAGCTGAGAAAATGGAGAGTAAGTCCGAGACAGTTGCATCTGCTGAAGAGCAGGTTGCATGGATGGAATGAGCAAAGACAGAGTGAATAAGTAAATCATATGGTTAGCTAAGAAACTTTCCCCACTTTTTAAAGGCAGTTTTAACAGTCTGGAACATGTATGGTTTTCTTTAGGAAAAAAAATCACAGGAATATCTGCAAATATAAAATAATTATATAGGCACCATAACTCCAAAAACAATTATTGCTTGTCTGATTAGAATTAGAAATGCTGCTGATTTAACTCATGATTTTGATTCAGGTCTTAACTGGAGCATGGCTAGGTTACTTCAGTTAGAAGTAACTTAGTTTTTCTAAAAAGCTCCAGTTACCTGGGCTACAAAGCCCATTTCATAACACTGTGTCCACCATACACATAAATAAATGACCAAAGTGTGATGACCTAGAGACTCGTTTGATCACAAATGTGGACTTTTGTCTTCAGGCCTCAATAAGTTGGGATTTCTCTTCACAGAAAGGTTGACTCCATACGTCGTCTGTACAGCTCTCTCCCTCACTTGCCCACTTTCATCACCCGCAAAACATGCACCCTTTCCTCTCTTCTCCCACCGGAGAAACTTGTACTTATTCTGCCTGATTCCGTTTACCTGCGCACTTTACTTCAAGGGCCAGCTTTAGTTAGTTGTCCTTGCTCTGTGCCCCATTAGTACGTTCTGTTTAGCTGTTCCATGGCATTTATTAACCTGAATTGTAGCTAGTTTTATCATCCGCCTCTTCCTACCTGACTAGGGGTGGGTGGGGGCGTCTCGAGGGCATCTATTGGGTGCTTTAATCCCAGCATTTTATTTGCCACAGAGCAGACTCTCAGTAAGTGTTGGGTGAATGATATTAAGATACCCTCCTTCCCATGGTTGTGTGAGGATCCAATGAGTTGAGACATATGAGATCAAGTTTCAGATCATAAGACCCTTTCGAGATGTTAGGTAGTTTTGGCAAAATGGAACACATATAACATTTGTTTTATTACACCTATATTTAAGTGGACGTTTGGTGTAGCTTAAACTTGTTTCAATGCTTAAGGGCAGTTGGGAAGGTAATTAATCTTTACAGAGTACTTTCTCTGTGCCAGGTGCTTTGTCTATATTTTTATTAATCCCTCCACCAATCCTGGAGATAGGTATTAGCATCTCCTTTTTACAGATAAGAAAATTGGAATTCAGACAAACCGAAACACTTTCCAATATCACACAGTGAATGGCAGAGCCAGGATTTGACCTAAGCTTTGTCTGCCTCCAGAATCCATGTTTGCTTCCCTACAGGATGCTGCCTTTGCAGAGGGAAGGATCTTAGGTCACAGACAATTACTCTGCTCACCCTTTCACGCGTCCCTATTCCACACACCTGAAAAATATTTATATATCAGAAGAAATTGCCTAAAGTATGCAGCTGAATGGTGGCTGAGCCCAGGATAGTCCAAGAGTCTGCACAGGTGTTGACTGGGCTCCCAGAAGCCAGAAATAGTCTCAAGCTTCTTCACCGCAAAAAGAAAAGACACTCACCCACAATGTAAGCAAATTCAACAAATCAACTGGATTGTGATAGTTAAATAGGTTGTGTCTCTGCGAGGTTTTGGTATCAGAATGATGCTGGCCTCATAGAATGAGTTAGGAAGGAATCCCTCCTTTTTGATTTTTTGTAATAGTTTCAGTAGGATTGGTACCAGTTCTTCTGTATACATCTGGTAGAATTTAGCTGTGAATCCATCTGGTCCAGCAGTTTTTCTGTTTGGTGGGTTTGTTTTTACTTATTCAATTTCAGAGCTCATTATTGGTCTGTTCAGGGTTTCAGCTTCTTCCTGGTTCTATCTTGGGGTGGGGGTTGGGATTGTCTATTTCCAGGAATTTATCCATTTCTTCTAGCTTTTCTAGTTTGTGTGCATAGAGGTGTTCATAATAGTTTCTGAGGACTTCTTAAAAAATTTCTGTGGGGTCAATGGTAATGTCACCTTTGTCATTTCTAGTATGTTTATTTGGATCTTCTCTCTTATTATTCTAGCCAGTGGTCTAACAATCTTATTTATTCTTTCAAAAACCCAACTTTGGGTTTCACTAATCTTTTTTATGTTTTTTCACATCTGAATTTTGCTTAGTTCAGCTCTAATTTTGTTTTTTTTCTTCTGCTGACTTTGTAGTTAGTTTGCTCTTGCTTTTCTAGTTCCTCTAGTTGTGATATTAGGTTGTTAATTTGAGATATTTCTAAATTTTTGATGTAGGCATTTAGTGATGAAGGCACTGTACTTTCCTCTCAACACAGCTTTAGCTGTGTCCCAGAGATTCTGATATGTTGCATCTCCATTTTCATTCATTTTAAATAATTTCTTGATTGATGCCTTAATTTCATTGTTTGCCTAAAAGTCATTCAGGAGCAGATTGTTTAATTTCCATGTAATTGTGTGGTTTTCAGCAGTTTCTTAATATTGATTTCTATTTTTATTGTGCTGCGGCCTGAGAGTATAGTTGGTATGATTTCAGTTTGTTAGAATTTATCGAGAATTACTTTATGGTCAAGTGTGTGGTCTGTGCCATGTGCAGATCAAAACAGTGTATGTTCTGTTGTTGTTGGGGGTAGTGTTCTGCAAATGTCTGTGAGGTCCATTTGGTCCAGTGTTGAGTTTGGGTCCCAAATATCTTTTATAGCTTCCTGCCTCAATGATCTCTCTGATGCTGTCAGTGGGGTGCTGAAGTCTCCCACACTTATTGTGTGGTTATCTAAGTCCCTTCATAGGTCCCCAAGAAATTGCTTTTGAATATGGGTGCATATATATTTAGGATAGTCAAGTCTTCTCGTTTAATTGAACCTTTTGCCATCATGTAATGCCCTTCTTTGTCTTTTTGATCATTGTTGCTTTAAAGTCTGTTTTATCTGAAATCAGAAAAGCAACACCTGCTTTCTTTGTCTTTTCTTTTCGTTCTTTCTCTTTTTTCTTTTTTTTTTTTTTTTTTTTTTTTTTCCTGTTTGCTTGATAGATCTTTCTCCATCCCTTTACTTTGAGCCTATGGGTGTCATTGCATGTGAGATGGGTCTGTTGAAGACAGAATACCTGAAACACTCCGATGCACTTTCCAAGGTGCTGCTGCTGAAGTGCAATGTGTTTGAAAAGCCCTTCTGGATGCACTTAGAGAAAATTAATTTTTCCTTCCTCAGAGCACTCATAGACCTTTGTACATACTCCTGCTATAGTTCCTTTTCACACTGTGCTATGCTGCAATGCACCTTCTGCTAGCATGAGAAATCAACAAGAGTAGGAACTGTTTCTTAATTGTCTCAATATCCTCAGAGCCTACCTACACAATAGATATTCAATAAATGTTAATAAGATGACTACTGAAAAGGAAATGCTTCTTGCACATTATACCGTGCTACCACCACTAGAGGGCAATGTAACCAAGATTACTATACACCACAGGTGCAGTTCCAGATGAATAACGAAAGTCACTTTTTAAAAAAAATCATATTTCTCACATACTCTTTGTATTTTTTCCATGCATTTTAGTCAATTCGGTATTTAAGTTTGAGGAAACATTCAACAAATGTAAAAAGAACACTTGAAACAGAGGCTAAGTGCCAGAGCGCTAAGGAGCGTAGGGATTAATTGCCTGGCCTGGAGAGAAAAAAACTGCAAGCTACAAATGGGACTGGAGATAGGATTCCTCTCAGACAGAAAGCAGCTATCCTAATAAATTAGTGCTGTATGTTCTCACATTCTCCAAATGCTCCATCCTCCACGTTAACCACAAGGTGGAATTAAGCATCATTGTATTTAAGGAAGAAATGAATTACAAGGAAATAAACATTTATGAGTGCTTGTAATTGTAATTCAGTAGAATACAAATCAAGTGTAACTTTCAGTTTAAGAAGTTTCTGTGTATTTATTTCTGGAACATAGCAATTCTACAGCTGGTTTTCCTTCTGTTTAGATTTTAGACCAGTGATGAAAGAAGAATTCAAGGGGCAAGTTTCCTTCTTTTTTTTTTTTTTTTTTTTTTTTTGAGACTGAATCTCACTCTCACTCAGGGGAAGTGCAGTGGGCAATCTTGGCTCTCTGCAAACTGCCTCCCAGGTTCGAGCGATTGTCCTGCCTCAGCCTCCTGAGTAGCTGGGATTACAGGTGCGTGCCACCATGCCCAGCTAATTTTTGTATTTTTTGGTAGAGACAGGATTTTGCCACGTTATCCAGGCTAGTCTCAAACTCCTGACCTCAAGTGATCCACCCGCCTCAGCCTCCCAAAGTGCTGGGATTACAGGTGTGAGCCATCGCGCCTGGCCTCAAGGGACAAGTTTCTGATGTGACATTTCTTCTGTACAATGTAAATAAACTTTAGAGGAAACTCCACTCATTGCCATTGCCAGGGCAACAGATGACACCTCCTCTGTGAAACTTTTCCCTACCTTTCCAGTCACAAAAAAGCCCTCCACCAGTTTTGCTCTCATAGTTATTTGTACCCCCCAATAGTACCCTTCACATTCTACCTTGTGTTGTATTTACCTGGGTTCATGCCTTAGCTCCCTTCCTAGACTGGAAATCCTGGAGGATCTGGGCATGTCTATTCATCCTCATAACCCAAAGAGTGTCTATTAATATCTCACATCATAGATGTTTGCTAAGTTTTGTTTAATTAAACTAAATGGAATGGAGTTTGTGTTCCAGTAATCTGTGGCTCTGAAGACTGCTTTTTTTAGTCTCTTTTCACTTTCTCTTCCCACAGTTGATTTAGCAGCAGCACCCATCAGTTTCGAATGTGGACAGATTAATTTTGATTAAACGGATTTCTATCACAAACATTTAGAACCAGTACCACAATTTAGCTAACAGTTAGATATTTTTTACTTAACCTCACTTGGCTTCAGTTTCCTCATTTGGATTTTTAGAAGGGGGGATGGACAAAATGTTTTTAAAAAAACACACAAATTGATAACGAATGTCCCTTTTGTTACTTTTTCCTACCTACGAAGCCTATGTTTTGAATGATTTGATCAATCTAACTGCATTTACACAAATTTTATTATCTCTTTAATGAATTCAAGCATAAGTAATTGTTAACAGTTGAATAATGTGTTGTTATAATACTGATGATATAATTTTGTCCCTAATTATGTATTTGTTTATTGAATGCCTACTGGCTATCAAGGTTCTGTTCTTGACATTAAGGATAACGGTGAACAGAGGAGTCAACATCCCTGCCCAAGTGGTGCTTACATTCTAGTGTGGGTAAAAACAAAGAAACTTGATTATCTATCAAGGTTAAGTAGGTCTGTACAGCATTATTTGATTAATAATTGTATGACTTAATTTAGGCTTTTTAGAGCTTTGAAACAGCTTGGGTTTCACACTGTCTACTGTGTCTAGGGACTCTCTTTGTCAAAGACATCAGTGGTTAAAAGCTCTCTGAGATCCCTTCTATCATGAATATTTTGGTCATAATTTTCCTGACTATATTAGTTTTCTATTATGGTGTCAAAAATCACAAATTAAGTAGATTATTTTTAAAAATTTCATGATCTCATAGTTCTGTGGGTCAGAAGTAGGCTTGACTGGTTTCTCTACTTAGGGGATCACAAGGCTGAGGCCCAGGTGTGGGCCACCTGGGCTCTTATCTGGAGGCCCTAGAAAGAATCCACTTATAAGCTCATTCGGGTTGTTGGCAGAATCCAGTTCCTTGCAGTTGTGGGGCTGAGATCCCTGTTTCCTGGCTGGCAGTCAACCAGGGGTCTCTCTTTCAGCTCCTTAGGGTCACTTACATTCCTTCGCAGGTAGCTCCCTCTATCATTAAAGTCAGCAATGGCACAGGGAGCCCTTCTCACACTGAGAATCTCTCTGACTTCTGCTGGCAGCAAGAGAAAACATTCCTGTTTTCAGGGCCTATCTGATTAGACGAGGCCCACCTGGATATTCTCCCTATCTTAAGGTTAACTATGCCATGTAATACAACACCATCACAGGACTGAATCTCATCACATGCAGAGGGTCTGGGTAGTTGGATATAACATCTTGGGGTATGATTTTAGAAATTCTGCCTACTGTACTGACCAGTGGAATTTTTCCCTCAAGCATTAATTAAGAGACTCATTGCCAAGCAGGAAGATTTCAGATCCATGCCACAGATAAAGGTTTTAGAATCATGTAACATTATTTTATTTAATGAAATGAAGGTCTTTTAAAAGTGCAGGGTGGGGCTGTGCACGGTGGCTCATGCCTGTAATCCCAGCTCTTTGGGAGGCCAAGGCAGGTGGATCACTTGAGATCAGGAGTTTAAGACCAGACTGGCCAACAGCGCAAAACCCCGTCACTACTAAAAATACAAAAATTAGCCGGGCATGGTAGCAGGCGCCTGTAATTCTAGCTACTCAGGAGGCTGAGGCAGGAGAATTGCTTAAACCTGGGAAGCAGAGGGTGCAGTGAGCCAAGATGACACCGCTGTACTTGCCTCGACAGATGAGATTCTGTCTCAAAAAAAATTAAAATAAAAAAAATGCAGATTGGAATTTTATGAGACTTTTTTTTTTTTTTGGACGGAGTCTCCGTCTGTCACCCAGGCTGGAGTGCAATGGCACAATCTCGGCTCACTGCAACCTCTGCCTCCCAGGTTCAAGTGATTCTCCTGCTTCAGCCTCCCTAGTAGCTGATATTACAGGCACCCACAACCATGCCTAGCTAATTTTTGTATTTTTAGTAGAAACGGGTTTTCACCATGTTGGTCAGGCCAGCCTTGGACTCCTGACCTCAGTTATCCACCTCGGCCTCCCAAAGTGTTGGGATTACAGGCGTGAGTCACCGCGCCTGGCCCTTTACAAGACTATTTTAAGATTATTTTAATCCCTTTCCCTTTATGTCTTTTCCTTATAAAACATCATCTATAGGAAAGTAAAAGGTTAATCACAGATATAATGAGCAGCTTCAAGTAATTTAATATTAATTCAATTAACATTAGGAATATTCATGAATTGTCATTTATAAAATCTTTTTATGCCTAATCCTCTAAGATATAGGTTAATAATATAGCTTGGGGGGGTCCATTTTTAACTGGCATTCATTAAATTTTAATATTTAACTATTTCATCAACAGAATATAGATCAATAGAATGAGCTGACATCTGAAAGGGTAAAATGATGATAATTGTACTTATCAATTTTATGCAGCATTTTCACTTGTGTGGCATTGCAGAGTAAAGGAACTTAGTTTTGTTTACATTTTCTAATCTGAATATTGACAATTTGAGATGACAGTTCAATTTTCACTAAGTAATGATTACTTAAAGCCCATTTTCTCCACTTCAACAGATAAAAAATATATAATTGGTGTCACTGTGACTGCAATGAAATCATGTCTTATGATAGAAAAGCAGAAAATGTAGGATTTTTTCAAAAGCATTTATCTCTGGCAGATGTACTATGGACAAATGACTCAATCCATCAAAATACAATTCATTAAATATAATTTAGTTAAATGTTTTAATTAACCTATGTGTTTTCCTTAAAAGTCTTCAAAACTAAGATTATAAAGTAAACACCACTACTCTCTGAAAATAATTCTGGCCAAATATATTAGACTAGATCTACCACCATCTACTTCAGAATCACCTGGAGTAGAGTATTAAACATTAGGATTTCTGGGCCCACTACCACAGTTGCCATACCAACTAGGATTTATTTTGTTGTAAGTAACAACAACAACAATAATAATAAAACTCAAACTCTTTTTTAAAAGAAAGAGGACTTAATGAGTCAAAGGGGTTCAGTAGCTCATGAATACCATCAAACATCTGGTTCCTTTTGTTTTTTTCCTCTCTGCCCTCCATGGCATCAGCTTCATTCTGAAGAGAACTATTCCCATTTCCCTGGGAACTTGCTTCCTCCACCACATCTTGGAAGAGAGAAGAGCTTGTTCCTGCAAGTTCTCTATGTAAGGAAGCAGCCTGCCTTAAAAGTTCCAGGAAAAACACTTCATCTCTTGCTAACCTGAATTAGGTCAAGTTCCCATTCTTGAGTGAATCACTCAAGAGACGTGCTTGCACTGATTTACTTTGAGCCATGTGCCCTCTTAAAATCAGACATGGAGACACTTCTAAAGCACATTGGGTGGGAATGGGGGGATGTATATACACCAAGAGATGGAGAAATTGATGATGGGAAGACATCACAAAGCCCGTATTTCTCAGACTCTACATTCACACAAATGGTACATCACATTTCAGGGATCACCCTTCTCATAGAATACAATGTGAAGGCCACCCTCCCCCTTATCCTCCTTTGATAACTTCTCAACTTGACAGCCCTAGTCTCTGGATGAAGTCTAAAAGTAGAAATTTTAATAAGCTACCCAAGTGAGTCTGCTGCATACAAAAGTTTGAGGACCATTGCACTGCACTGTAATACTTCTTAAGGATAGTTTCATTAATTCTCATATCCCAGGAACCAAGTCAAATATGTGGCCTAATATACGGTAAGTGATCAATAATGTTAGTCAATTAGTGATTGATTTATTGCTTTTGCCAATTAGAAAAAGTTGGTCAGGAAAACCTTGTAAAATTAAAACTTTCAGTGGCACAAAGTCTACAGTGGGAAATAGCAGAGGGCACTGACCTTCAGCCTAGCTTTTCTGGGCTTAAAGACAAATGTCTCATCAGAAGCAATGAACAAAAGAATCTAACAATATAAATTGTTATGGACGTCACCAAGAATTCAGATTTCTCCTTAGAAATGTGTTTCCAAAAGAGGTTTATAATCAGTATAAATTACAAAAGCATATAAGTTTCAAGACCATCATGGAACTTCTGGACTTTCACTAGGAGTTTCTTTACTGATATATTAATACCCCCATATTTGTAGCAATTTTTTTAAAGGAGTAGATATTTTAGTGCCATTTAGGATTCTGTGACTAAGAAAATTTCCTTCACAATGAATGGAAGGGTCAAAGATAGGAAACAGTGGTCCATGATCATTAGAATGCATTAGCACGGACCATGAAGCCAGGAACTCCTTGACATCCTGGAAAGTGTCCTCATGTGGGCAGTCCTCATACCACAGGATCATTTTATCCTATGGCTGATGAAATCACTCAGCATATCAGCCTCCTTTGAAGAAAAATATAATAGAAATGGAGTAGCCTCCAGGAAGGCTTAAAGTACCTCCTTTTTTTTATGGAGATTTACCATGTGAGTGCATCTCATGGATATTAATGCCTTTGCCTAAATAGTGATACTGGAAATCAATCTCATATTTGCCCGCTCTTTAAAAAGTAAACTCCAGAGATGGTGGAATAGGAGCTTCCGTCACTAGTTTCCTCACAGAAATATCAATTTGAACAAACATCCATACATGAGCATACCTTCACAGTAGCTGGGAAATCTAGTTGAGAGATTATGGCACATGGTGGAGCATACAGATATGGAAGGATGCATTGGAGAGAGTAGAAAGGACAGTTTCACATTACCTCTATCACTCCACCCCCAAGTGGTAGTAGCCTGAGTAGTATAGTGTGGATAGAAAGGCCCTCTGTGAGTGGGGAAGGAGAGTGTGGTGAGCATCAAATGTCACTGCAAACCCTAGCACCAGGCCTGCCCCAGTGAACACTAGGGCTACCCTGGCCCCCGGAGACTCTGAGGACCCAGGCTCCAAGCCCACCCCAGCCACAGGCCAGCCTCTACAGACTCAGAATCAAGGCCTGCCCCAGTGCCAGTTCAGCCCCCATTAACACAGGCTTAGGGCCAGCCCCTACAAGCCTAGACTCCAGGCCTGCCCTCCTGGACCCAGGCTCTAGGCCCATCCTTCCAGATCTAGTCACTAGGTTCACTCCAGTAGACTCTAGTACCAGGCCAGCCTCCATGGATTGAGGCACCAGGTCCATCCACCCATGGAAAGCGTCACCAGTTCAGACCACTCAGGGACTCTAGCATGAAGCCCACCAATAGACCCTTTCAGTCAGCCCACCCTGAATCTTCAGATGGGCTGACTGGTGAAGTACTTTCCATAAAAACTGAAAGACATACCTACTTCTTCAAATGCCAGACACCAAAGCAAGGCCAAAAAATCAAGAAAACATACAACACTAAAGGAACAAAATAAAGCATCAGTTACTGATCCTAAACAAATAGAAATCTACAAACTGCCTGACAAATAATTCAAAATAATTTTCTTAAAGAGGTTAAGTGAGCTGCAAAAAAATGCAGATAGATAATGAAACAAAATCAGGAAAACAGTTCATGAACACAATTAGAAGTTCAACAAAGAGATTGAAGCCACACCAACATAAACCCAACAGAAAATCTGGAGCTGAGAAACATTATCCAACTGAAAAATTCTATAGACAGTTTCAACAAGCTGACAAAATCAAGCAGAAGAAAGAATCAGCTCAACAACAGGCTCTTGCAATTATCCAGTCAGAGGAACAACAACAACAAAAGAATGAAAAGAGTCTACAGGACTTATGGGACACCATCAAGCAAACCAATATATGCACTATGAGAGACTCAAATAGAAGCAGAGAAAGAGAAAGAGGGAAACAAGCTTAAAGAAATGATGACAGAAAACTTCCCAAATATGTAGATGGAAATGAACCTCCAGCTTTACAAAGCCCAAAGAACTTTAAATAGATTAAATATAAAGAGATGTTCATTGAGACACCTTATAATCAAATTGTCAAGAATCAAAGAGAAAGAATTTTGAAAGCAGCAAAAGAAAAGCAATTTGTCACATAAAAGGGATTTCAGTGGATCAGGCTAATAGTGGATTTTTCAGCAGAGACCTCACATGCCAGAAGAGACTGCAATCATATTTCTAAGTACTGAAAGAATAAGATGAGTAAGATTTCCAGCCAGAAATACTACACCTGGCAAAGCTGTCCTTCAGAAATGAAGGAGAGAAAAAGACAAACAAAAGCTGAGGGATTTTCTTCCTACTACACTTGCCTTATAAGAGATGCCAAAGCAAGTTCTTCAAGCAGAAATGAAAGGATATTCATTAGTAATATTAAAATATACAAAAGTTAAAAACTCATTGTAAAGATAATAATATAGTCAAATTCAGAATACTCTAATACCGTAATGGGGTGGTGTGTAAATCACTTTTAACTCTAGTATAAAAGTCAAAAGACAAAAGTATTAAAAATAACTATAGCTACAATAATTTGCTAATAGACATACAATGTAAAAAGATGTTAATTGTGACATTAATAACATAAATCATGAGCAGGGGAGAGAGAAGTTAAAGTGTAGACTTTTTGTATGCAGTCAAAGTTAAGCTCTTATTGGCTTAAAGTAGACTGTTATGTCTTGTGCGAGCTTCATGGTAATCACAAGGAAAAAAACCTGTAATAGCACAAAAGTGAAAGATATTAAAGTATATCTCTATAGAAAACCATCAAATCATAAAAGGAGACAGCAAGAAAAAAGGAAAAAAAAAACAAAGGAACTAAAAAACAGAAAAGAATTCACAAAATGGTAGTATAGGTTGAGTATCCCTTATGTGAAATTCTTGGAACTAGAGGTACTTTAGATTTTTTTTTAATTTTGGAATATTTGTACTATACACACCAGCTCAGAATCTTTAATTCAAAAATCCCCAATCCGAAATGCTCCAATGAGCATTTCCTTGGAGCATCATGTCATCCTTCAAAAAGTTTCAAGTTTTGGAATATTCTGTATTTTGAATTTTCAGATTAGGGATACTCAACCTGTAGTAAGTCCTTTTCTATCAATAATTCTTTAATTTTAAATGGATTAAATTCTCTAATCAAAAGACATAGCTAGCTGAATGAATAATTTTATAAAACAAACACAAGATCCAACTATATGCTGCCCACAATAGACTCATATTAGGCTTATGGACAACACATATACTGAAAGTGAAGACATGGAAAAAGATATACCATGCAAATAGTAACCTAAAGAGAGCCAGGGTAGCTATACTTATGTCTGACAAAATAGACTATAGGTCAAAAACTATAACAAGAGACAAACAAGGTCTTTATATATATAATGTAAAAGGAGTCAATTCATCAAGAGAATATAACAATTATAAACATATAAGTGCTTAGCATCAGAGCATCTAAATATATAAAGCAAAATATTAATAGACCTGAAGGAAGAAACATATAGCCATTTGATAATAGTAGATTATTTCAATACCCCACTTTCAACAACGCATAGATCATCTGTACAGAAAATCACTAAGGAAACAGAGGGCTTGAACAACACTACAGACCAAATGGACCTAACAGACATATACAGAATATTCCATCCAATAGCAGTAGAATGCATATTCTTTGCAACTGCATGTTCTGTGAACATTCTCCAAAATAGATAAGTAAGTCTTCATAAATATAAGATTTAGATTATCTTTTGCAATCACAATAGTATAAAACTAAAAATCAATAACAGGAAAACATTGAAAAATTCATAAATGTGTGGAAATTAACATATTCTGAAACAACCAATGATTCAAAGAAGAAATTTTTTAAAATGTTAGAAGTAAATCTTGAGATGAAAATAGAAACACAATATACCAAAACTTATAGTGAAAGCAGTTCTAAGAGGGAAGTTTGTGGTGCTGACTGCCTATATTAAGAAGAAAAAAAGATCTCAAATAATTTAACCTTCAACTTCAAGGAACTAACTAGAAAGAATAAACTACACAAAAGTTAACAGAAGGAAAGAAATAACGAAGAAACAAACAGAAATAAATAAAATAGAGATAAGAAACTTTTTTGATAATGAAATTAAGAGTTGGCTTTTTGAAAAGATAAAATTGACAAATCTAATGAAGAAGAGACTCAAATAAATGAAATCACAAATGAAAGAGTAAACATTACAACTGACAGTACAGAAATACAAAGGATCATAAGAGACTAAAATGAACAATTCTATACAACCAAATTGGGTAACCTAGAAGAAATGAATACATTTCTAGAAACATACAACCTAATAAGACTGAAGACATGAAGAAGCAGGAAATGCGAACAGACCAATAATAGATGAGGAGATTGAATCAGCAACCAAAAACCTCCCAACAAAAAAAGCTCCAGAACCTGATGGCTTCATTGGTAAATTCTATCAAACTTTAACAGAAAAATTAACATCAATTTTTCTCAAACTTTTCTGAAAAAATGAAGAGGAGGAAACACTTCCAGATTCATTTTATGGTCATCATTACCCTGACGCCAAAGTCAGACAAGGATTCTACAAGAAAAATATAGACCAATATCCTTGATGAACATAGATACAAAAATTCCTCAACAAAATACTAGCAAATGAAATTCAACAGCATATTAGTGGTATCATACATCAGGATCAAATGGGATTTATCCCTGGGATGCAAGGATCATTCAACATATGCAAATCAATAAATGTGATTATACCACATTAACAGAATGAAGAATAGAAATCATACGATCATCTCAACAGATGCAGAAAAAAGCATTTGATCAAATTCAAATCCTTTTATGATAAAAACTGTCAACAAATTAGGTATAGAAAGAATGTACCTCAACCTAATAAAGGCCATATTGCACACCTACAGCTAACATAATACTTAACAGTGAAAAGCTAAAAGCTTTTCCTCTAAGATCAGGAACAAAACAGAGATGCCATTCTATTCAACATAGTACTGGAAGTCCTGATCAGAGCAATTACACAGATTAAGACACAAAAGTCATCAAACAGAAGAGGAAGAAGTAAAATTTTCTCTGTTTGGAGGTGGCAAGATCCAATTTGATTAAATTCTCTAATCAAAAGAGATAGGTAGCTGAATGAATAATTATATACAGATGCTCCTAAACTTATAATGTGGTTACATCCCAATAAACCCATGGTAAGTTGAAAATATTCTAAGTTGAAATGCATCAAGTTATGTACCAATAAATCAATCAAAAGGTTGAAAAATCATAAGGTGAACCATCATAATCCAGATACTCCTCTATTTACAATGGGATTATATCTTAATAAACTCATTGTAAAGTCAAAAATTCGTAAGTAATACCATCATAAGGGATGGTGTGCATAGTAAACTCTAAAGACTCCACAAAAAATGTTAGAACTAATAATTTAGTAAAGTTGTAGGATACAAAATAAACATACAAAATTATTAGTCTGTAGACTAACAATTAACTATTTAAAAAATAAATTTAGAAAACAATACCGTTTACGATACCATTCAAAAATAATAAAATAGAAATTTAACCAAGGACGTGAAATTTTTGTACACTGAAAACTATAAAACACTGATGAAAGAAATTGAAGAAGACACACATAAATGAAAAGATATCTTATGTTGATGAATTGGAAGAATTAACATTGTTAAAATGTCCACACTACCCAAGGCAATCTACAGATTCAACATAATTTCTATCAAAATTCCAAAGGCATTTTTTATATAAATAGAAAAAGCAATCTTAAAATTCACATGAAATCACAAAAGACCAAAATAGCCAAAGTGTTCTTGATCAAGGAGAGCAAAGCTGGAGGCATCACACTACCTGATTTCAAAATATACTACAAAGCTATACTGGCACAAAAACATTCATATATGCCAATCAAACAGAATAGACACCTCAGAAATAAATCCACTCATTTAAAGTCAACTGTTCTTTGACAAAGGTGCCAGGGACACACCAGGAAAGGTTAATCTACCCAATAAATGGTGCTGAGAAAACTCTATATTCACATGCAGAAGAATAAAATTAGGCCAGGTGCAGTGGCTCACGCCTATAATCTCAACACATTGGGAAGCCAAGGTAGGCAGATCACCTAAGGTCAGGAGTTCAAGACCAGCCTGACCAACATGGCGAAACCTCATCTCTACTAAAAATACAAAATTAGCCAGGCGTGGTGGCACATGCCTGTAATCTCAGTTACTTGTGAGGCTGAGGCAGGAGAATCTCTTGAACCCGGGAGGCAGAAGTTTCAATGAGCCAAGGTCACGCCATTGCACTTCAGCTGGGAAATCAAAACCACAATGAGATATCAGCTCACACCTATTAGAACGGCTGTCATCGGCTGGGCGCGGTGCCTCACACCTGTTAATCCCAGCATTTTGGAAGGCTGAGGCAGGCAGATCACGAAGTGAAGAGATCAAGACCATCCTGGCCAATATGGTGAAACCCAGTCTCTACTAAAAATACAAAAATTAGCTGGGTGTGGTGGTCCAGCCACTCAGGAGACTGAGGCAGGAGAACTGCTTGAACCCAGGAGGTGAAGGTTGCAGTGAGCCGAGATCACGCCACTGCACTCCAGCCTGAAGACAGAGTGGGACTTCATCTCAAAAAAAAAAAAAAAAAAAAAGAGAGAATGGCTATTATCAAAAAGACAAAGGATAACAAGTGTTGGTGAGGATGTGGAGAAAAGGGAACCCTTATGCACTGTTGGTGGGAATGGAAATTGGTACAACTATTATGGAAAATAATATAGAAGTTCCTCACTACCATATGATCCAACAATCCCATTTCTATTAATAGATATACATGCAAAGGAAATGAAATCAGTATCTTGAAGAGATATCTGCATTTTCATGTTCATGGCAGCATTATGTACAATAGCCAAGATATGGAATCAACCTATGTGTCCAGGGATGAATGATTGGATAAAGACAAGTGCACGCGCGTGCGTGCACACACACACACAGAGAGAGAGGAATGTCATTCGGCCATTAAAAAGAAGGAAATCTTATCAGTTGGGACAACACGGATGACCCTAAAGGATATTATGCTAAGTAAAATAAGCTAGGCACAAAAAGACAAATAGTGTATGATCCTTACTTATATGTGGAATCTAAAAATGTTAAACTCATAGAAGCAGAGAGTAGAAAGGGTGGTTTCCATGGCTTGGAAGGCAGGAAAAATGGGGAGATGTTGGTTAAAAAGTAGAAAGTTTCAGTTATGCAGGACAAATAATGCCTTTGGTTTTGTGTTGTTATCACAGAATACTACAGTGGGTAATTTATAAAGAACAGAAATGTATTGGCTAAAAGTTCTGGTGCCAGCATCTGGTGAGGGTTTTTCTTGCTGAGTCACTCCATTACAGAAGACAGAAGGGTGAGAAAGAGTGAGAGAGAGGCAAAAGAAGCCTAAACTGAATCTTCTATAAGGAAACACACTCTCATGATAACAAACTCACTCCTGCAATAACAAACACACTCTTGCGATAACAGCATCAATCCACACATGAAGACAGAGCCGTCATGGCCTACTCACCTCTTAAAAGTCTCATTGCTACAATGGTGAGTAAGTTTCTAGCACGTGAACTGTAAGGGACACATTCGAACCATAACAGATAGGTTCTGGAGATCTAAGGAACAGCACGGTGACTACAGTTAATAATACTATATTGCATATTTGAAATTTGCTAAGAGAGTAGGTCTTAAATGCTCTCACCACACACACAAAAAGGTAATTATGTGAGATGATGAAAATAATAGCTTGATTGTGGTAACTATTTCACAAGATATATGTATACCAAAACACTGCATTGTATACCTCAAATCTATACAATTTTTGTCAATTATACCTCAATAAAGCTAGAAAAACTAAAAAGTAAATAAACTCCAATACCTGATGTGTTTAAAGAATACAAGATTAAAATATTTCCAGAATGCAACCTACTGACCACAGCATGCTTATAATATAATGTTAATAGTTGCAGGGTCCCCAAAAGCAGTATCTGTGAAACATTTAACATCTACTCATTCAACAATATCTGTTGAGCCTGAGGGCTAGGAAGTGTGCTAAAGACTAGGGATCCTCTGTATATGTCCTCAAAACCCTCTATAGGCAAGAAAAGTTATCAAAGATGCTTAGATTGGATTTTTACCTCAGTAAAAGCTGGTTATTTCAGTATCTCTAGTAGAAAATGTTCTGTTAGGATGCTGGACAACAGGGAGGTGCTGAGCAGGCCTCCAATAGCAGTCCTTTATTATGTGGCCAAATCTACTATGGGTTTGTAATATCCTAAATGGTATGCAATTATAGGACAGCAAAATAAATAAAATGAACATTTATTCTTCCCATAAATATTTATCAAACAGCTAGTCTATGCTTTGTGGCAAGTATGGAGATGAATCTGAACAGTTTACTAGATATAATTCCTTAATTTGCCGATCTATGAAATGGGAATGAGTCCCTACTCTATAGTAATACTAAAAGTAGGTTTCCGAGAAGACATGAACAAATCCATGGAAAGTGCTTAGCACAGTCTCTAGTAACCAGCAGTGCTCATTAAGTTGGATTTATTAAAATGCAGCATAGTTCACAAAGCACTTCTGCATGTTTTTTCACTTTTTTCCAAAACACTCATGCAACATTAAGCAAACTAATTCAAATACAGTGATTTTGCCAAAGCCACATAATTAGTTAAAAATTGGAAGAGCCAAGACTAAAGGCAATTTTCAGAATTCCTAATTTTATTCTAATACTTTGCATTGAAGTGTAGAGGCATCTTTTCCAACTCTGAAGAAGAAAATTCACGTTTTTATAAAGGTTATTGTAATTCCTGAACTATTATTAATCATAGAATTGAGATAAGAAGATAGCTATTTTACTTGATTAAAGCTGTGCCTGAAACAACAGGTTAAACCAGTAGAATTTCAACCAACTGACTAGTTTGGGGATGAACTAAGACAAAAAACTGTGGGTTTGTATGTGTGTGTGCGCGTTCTCATGCATGTGCACATATGCACGTGCATGAAGTGTGACAGGAATTTGTTTAGCTGCAAATGACAGAAGAACTAATATGGATTTAAATAAGATAGGGATTCATCTGTCTCACAAAAAAGAAATGCAGATATAGGCAGTCCAAGCTGGTGTAGCAGTCTTATAATTTCAGGACTGTTCCAGATTCCTTTTCTCTCTCCATCACCCTGTCCTTAGCGTTTTGACATTCATCCTTATGCTTGCAGCCTCCTGTTTGTTGTAGCACCACATTGACATATCATATCTTCATTTCAGGCAAAATAAAGGTAGCAAATACTTTCCCTAAAATGTCAGCATACACCTCATTGGCTAGAATAATGTTACATTATTCTACATAGCTGTGAGAAAGTGCAGAAAATAAATCACTTTTATGTAAGCATATTGTTATGTCAAATTAAATCGGGGTGCTCTTAGCAAGACAAAAGGTAAAAATGAATAGCAGTATATGCCATTCTGACTTGTTTTGATGACTTCAGCAGCCTTAGAATACGTAAGTTAACTTAGACTCAATAAAAATTTAAATAGGTACATCATGCATAGGATACTTCTGATGTACAATTTAATGTTTTTGTTGTTGTTGTTTTTCTTGGTTTCGTGTGGAAAACAAATGTAAAATTGGGGTTAAGATTTAGAAGAGTTATCAATATATCCAGGTCAGACTATTAGAATTTCACATGTGGCAGTTCTATAGAACTAGTTTATCAAGCACAACTCTTTAATTAGCATTAGAACTAATTAGAACTCTGTAATTAGCATTTCCTTTGAAAATATCTAAACAGGACATCCAAAACCAACTTGAAAACACATACGGCCACCTCAATTTTTACTGTTACTAACAGTTTCTTCTAGTTTAGGTCACTCCTCTATAGGACTTGGTCAAATCAAGATATAGCTAAATGTGGTTTCACCAACACATGTAAACTCCTGTGAATACAATATTTAAAAAGAAACAATAAAAAAGGAAGAAGTTACTTGGGCTTTTAGGCGTTTATTAAAGCTCTTTTAAACCTGCCCTCATGACTTTGGTGAACATTTCCTTGCATAAATTCTGAAGAATGAGGTTAAGATACAATGAGGCTCATTAATTAGTGTGCCACTAATTTGGACTTGCTCTTTTGCAGCTGAGATGCAGCTCTAAAATGTACTGTCCAATATGGTGGCCACTAGTCACATGTGGCTGTTCAAACACAACTTACATAACATGAACTAAAATTAAAAATTCAATTCCTCTGGCAATAGATAATTTCAAGTGCCCAATAACTACATGAGGCTATTGGCTACCACATTGGACAATGCAGATACAGACCATTTCCCCTAGTACGGGAAGGTTCTACTGATAGCACTGCTCTAGAAGATTAAGATTTTAAAGAAGCAATATCAAGACCAAATCATCTGAATGAGTATAGTTCATCACTCAGAGCATTTTTATAATTTATCTTTGGAAAAGATTTCAGAGCCCCTGTACAAACCACTTCAAGAAAACATCTTATTTCGTTTCTTCTGGGTTTGCTAAGTGCCTCCTCAATAGCACACTCCAGGTAGTGTGCTACATGTAGGGACTCAAGGACTAATTAGACATAGTCTTTCCCCTCTGTGCCACGACTTATTTGGGGAACAAAAACTAAGATATAATGTAATAGGTCTATAAAGGTTAAGTATGTACAACATGCTCTGGGAGCAGAAAGAAAGGAATGATTCTATTTAGGACATTAAGAAAAATGCCTTCTTTTGCAAAGAATTCAGCAGAATGCCACACTAGGGGGAAAATTTTTAGCATAAAGGCTTTGAAGGACTACTACGGTATTTTAAAACAAAGGGCTGGCTAGAAACTATATATTCTGAAGAGGTCATTCTGGTGGCCATTAGAGCAGGTAAGAAACTGAAGGCAAGACCAGTTGCCAGGCTACAGAAACAATTGGGGTTTATTGACCTAATAAGGGCCTTAATTAGGTCAATGGCAATGAGAATCTAGGCAGAGAACAGATTCAAGAGAAGTCTGATTAAAAATACAAAGCTTGATCATCATCTACTTTATTCTTCAGTCTTGGCTCTGTATAGCATTGTGCAATTTAAAAAAAATCATCCTCTAAAGATTTATCACATCACTGGGGTTATTCTAAAGAACTAGTTGCAAAGATTCCAAACAGTGTTTCAGTATGTTCGATTTTTATAAAAACAAAGGAACACTGTGGCGGGGAGGGTGTGTGTGTGTAGACAGATACAAGAGATTTTTTAAAGATACAGAGCAAGGTCTTAGTATCTAAAGTTAGTTTAAATGATTCTGCTAATCTGTATTTTCTGTTTCTCTGTAATGACAAAGCATCTTTTTTTTTTAATAAAGAAAAGTTTTTTTTTGTTTTGTTTTGTTTTGAGATGGAGTCTCACTCTGTCACCCAGGCTCGAGTGCAGTGGCGCAATTTCAGCTCATTGCAACCTCTGCCTCCCGAGTTGAAGCGATACTCCCACCTCAGCCTCCCAAGTAGCTGGGATTACAGGTGCCCGCGACCACGCCTGGCTAAATTTTTTATATATATATATTTTTAGTAGGGACAGGATTTCACCATGTTGGCCAGGCTGGATTCAAACTCCTGACCTCAAGTGAGCTACCTGCCTTGGCCTCCCAAAGTTTTAGGATTACAGGCATGAGCCACACACCCAGCCAAATTATTTTTTAAATAGTAATTTTAAAAATCCACAACCGTTATACCTAAGAAAGAGTTCTAAAAATCTTTTCAACAAGGTGAACATGGCTAAAATCATTTCCCCAAGTTTACTTTAGGACAACACTCAGTTGAAATATTAAAATAAGTTGCACTATTTCATAACTATACCTTCTAAAATTAAGGTATTAGTGGTATAAACCATTCTTAAGTGACCTGTGTACCTATTTTGCTATTGTTCACTACATTAGTATTACTATACATAATTAAAATAGAAGTTGTCTATAATTTCGACCTTCCATTACCTTGTAATTTTGTCTTTCTTTTTCTTCCAGGGAAATAATGAGTTCTCCAACCCTCACTCCCACCCTGCAAAACCCTATTCCCCATAGATATAATTAATGAGCTCAGGTTTTCCATCTGGACCTAGAAACATGAAATGCTTCTTCTGCCTCACTCCTAGTTTTTCCAAAGCAAATGAGTTTATACTTGGATACCCTCACCGTTGCACTTCTGACACTAGGAGTAGCTAAAAAGCATCTTCACCACACCTCTGTACAGAATGGCCAGAGCTCTCTGTATGTCCTGCCTTACAACACTGTCTTCTCCCACCTGGATCTCCAGAAGCACCCTGATGGCAGCTGGGAATGTGTCTCTCAAGCACACCACAAGTTCCCCCAGAGCTACAATTCTACAGCTTTCCAGCAGGCCCCATTCCCACCCTCCAGCCCCCTCCTGGACTATGTATGAGGGAGAGATGAGGTGGTGGATTGAGGACATTTATTTAACAAGAAGTACAACGAAACATAAACAAATCATCATTTTTTATATGGAACGCACAAGTGAATTAATCAGAGAATTTGTTAAGAAATGGGTTATTATGCCATCCCCATCAAGCTACCAATGAGTTTCTTCACAGAATTGGAAAAAACGGCTTTAAAGTTCATATGGAACCAAAAAAGAGCCCGCATTGCCAAGACAATCCTAAGTCAAAAGGACAAAGCTGGAGGCGTCACGCTACCTGACTTCAAACTATACTACAAGGCTACAGTCACCAAAACAGCATGGTACTGGTACCAAAACAGAGATATAGATCAATGGAACAGAACAGAATCCTCAGAAATAATACCACACATCTACATCCATCTGATCTTTGACAAACCTGAGAGAAACAAGAAATGGGGAAAGGATTCCCTATTTAATAAATGGTGCTGGGAAAATTGGCTAGCCATAAGTAGAAAGCTGAAACTGGATCCTTTCCTAACCCCTTATACGAAGATTAATTCAAGATGGATTAGGGACTTAAATGTTAGACCTAATACCATAAAAACCCTAGAAGAAAATCTAGGTAGTACCATTCAGGACATAGGCATGGGCAAGGACTTCATGTCTAAAACACCAAAAGCAACGGCAGCAAAAGCAAAAATTGACAAATGGGATCTAATTAAACTAAAGAGCTTTTGCACAGCAAAAGAAACTACCATCAGAGTGAACAGGCAACCTACAGAATGGGAGAAAATTTTTGCAACCTACTCATCTGACAAAGGGCTAATATCCAGAATCTACAAAGAACTCAAACAAATATACGAGAAAAAAACAAACAACCCCATCAAAAAGTGGGGAAAGGATATGAACAGACATTTCTCAAAAGAAGATATTCATACAGCCAACAGACACATGAAAAAATGCTCATCATCACTCGCCATCAGAGAAATGCAAATCAAAACCACAATGAGATACCATCTCACACCAGTTAGAATGGCAATCATTAAGAAGTCAGGAAACAACAGGTGTTGGAGAGGATGTGGAGAAATAGGAACACTTTTACACTGTTGGTGGGATTGTAAACTAGTTCAACCATTATGGAAAACACTATGGCAATTCCTCAAGGATCTAGAACTAGATGTACCATATGACCCAGCCATCCCACTACTGGGTATATACCCAAAGGATTACAAATTATTCTACTACAAAGACACATGTACACGTATGTTTATTGCAGCACTATTCACAATAGCAAAGACTTGGAATCAACCCAAATGTCCATCTGTGACAGACTGGATTGAGAAAATGTGGCACATATACACCATGGAATACTATGCAGCCATAAAAAAGGATGAGTTTGCGTCCTTTGTAGGGACATGGATGCAGCTGGAAACCATCATTCTTAGCAAACTATCACAAGAACAGAAAACCAAACACCGCATGTTCTCACTCATAGGTGGGAACTGAACAATGAGATCACTTGGACTCGGGAAGGGGAACATCACGCACTGGGGCCTATCATGGGGAGGGGGGAGGGGGGAGGAGGGAGGGCTTGCATTGGGGAGTTATACAAGATATAAATGATGAATTGATGGGTGCTGACGAGTTGATGGGTGCAGCACACCAACATGGCATAAGTATACATATGTAACAAACCTGCACGTTATGCACATGTACCCTAGAACTTAAAGTATAATAAAAAAAAAAAAAAAAAAGTTATGCATAAAGAGAAAAAAAAAAAAAAAAAAAAGAATTGTACTATTAAAATTTTACTTATGATGGAGATAGAACTTGTAATTCCATATCAACCTCTACTGAGACCAAAACATGCCAAATATAAATAATTTTAAAACCTCTTCTCTTTTGAAGATAAGTAAGGTAAGCCAACACCATTTATTGTAAAAAATAAGTATTTCCTCATTTGAGCTAGTCACTATTAAGCATACTAGAAATACACAGTTAATAAAACCCCATGTCTTTCCTCAAGTAGATGGAATGCCAAAAATATATACACCTATTATGCATCAATAAAATTTTTTAAAAAATTAAAAAAAAAAAAAAAAAAAAAAAAAAAAAAAAGAAATGGGTTATTATCTACTCTGGTGCAGTAGCAGAAATTAACATTTCTGACTTGCCTTGTTTCGCCAATATTTAAGCATTTTGTTCTATTGAATGTGACTACATGTACAGACACACTTTTATTTAGTCTCACACATGAAAAAAGAAAGCAGAAGGCCTGTTATCCAAGTGGTTTCTCATCCAAGCATTTTCATAGCAAATTACTAAATCTAGTTGAAAACAATAGGAAACAAGATACTTTTCCCTCTAGTATTTGTTCTATCAACCTAGACTTAGCAGCACAGAATATCTGGAATTGCAGTTAAAATAGAGGCTTTCTTTTACAAAATAACATTTGAGTTGCTGCTGTATCCATGATCAGCATACAGACCTGCTAAAAGCAGAAAATAATGGTATGTTCTTCTCTATGGGATGAGTATTTCAGTAGTTTAAGAAGGAAAGAAAATCCTGAAAAAGAATTTAAGAAAAATATTAATAGAAAGGAGGAGGATGCTTCAAAGTAATGCCTGGATACATCATTTTCCCTGCATTGAAATACTTTTTGCTGACTATACGGCACTTATTCTATACCTTTTGTTAATTAACAAGTAAACAGGTGGCAACAGCAACTATATTAAAGTAGAAAGCCTTGCTATAAATGAAAGTCAGAATTCATAATTTAGAAGGCAACATTGTTATAAATGGTGGGTTTGAAAACATGCAACCTCATCTCATGAAGCACCATAACTAGTATTTAGTTACACTAGTAACTCGCAATTATGTAAACAATAGATACCCTCATATCATATTTGGGTTTGTTTCAGAGATATTTTTGGTTCTTATATTTGGATTTAGGTACTCTTGATCTAAAAATTCACTCAACCTCGAATAAAAGAATGAAGGCACCGGCAAAAATCCTGATAGACTTGAGTATCGAAATCCCTTGCTTTTAATAGGCGATACAGCGCATTCTTACTCTCTCCTTTCTCCTACATCAGCAGGTGTCTCCACCACTCCAATAGACTGAGGAAAAGGAGGGGGCGACAAGAAAGGAAAGGAAATTGTCTAGGTGTCCTGGTGGTGGAGGTGGGGGGTATTTTAATTTCATAATTAAAAGCTCTTTTCTTCGGCTTTGCAGTTTTTACTCCTATTTTGTAATGATTTGATTGAGGACTGTGCAGCAGAGTTTGGGTATGTACATCTCTAACATAAACGGAAAGCAACAAGGAAGGAATGGATAGGAGACAGCAAAGGGTTGCGGGGAGAGAGCAAAACGTAGGCGCTAGGGGACGGGAAGGGAGAGGCGGATTTGGCAGTCAAAGAGGGACGAGAGGAACAGGAATGGAAAGTGTGGACTGGCCGTCCAATCCTATGGGGGAAGGAGTAAGGGGGGGCCCCACCACGTCGCACTCCTCCCCACCTCCAGGCTTTTCCTGTGTAGGTTGAGGCCATCCAGGCGTATACAAAAGGGTCGGTTGCTGAGCCAGAAAAGGCTGTCTCCCGGGCTGCGCAAGCTCGGGGTCGCCTCTCCTGGGCTCAGGAAGGCGGGCAAGGATAAGAAAGCAGAGGCCCAAAGGCGGACAGCTTAGTGGGCGCCTGGACGAAGAAGGCAAAAGGCCACCAGACCAGACCCCGAGGGCGCTCGCCCGCGGGACTAGGCGCCACAGGCCAGGGCCGTCCGTGTAGGGTAGTCTGTGCCTACGTCCTGCCCTACTGGTACCACTCGGACTATCCCCGTCCGACCCTTTGCAGGGCTCGACTTGTCTCCCCCACTATCCGCCCCTAGTCCAGGTTCTCCTGCGCGGTCCCGGTACGGGGTCTCCTCCTCGTCATCTCGGGCGACACTCTGCAAACAATATGGCGGCCGGGCGTCAACCGCGGCGCCTTCTCTCCGGGCCCTCGGGGTTGACAAGGGCTGCTACCGCCGGCGCTCCCGACCCGCGACGCGCGAGCCCCGGGCGGGCTAGGGAGGCGGGAGCAAGAAACCTGTGGGAGCCGTGGGAAGCCGTGTCCGCGGGCCTGGCGCGCGCGGGGGCGGCCGGCGGGGTCGCGCGGCCTCGGGCTCGCGCGCAGAGGCGCGGGCGCGGGCGCGGGCGCGGGCGCGGGCGGGGGCGGCGTGGCGGCGGCGGCGGCGGCGGCGGCTAGAAGCTGCAGCCCAGAGCCCTCTCGCGGCCGCGGCGGCAGCAGCAGCGCCAGCCCTAGCAGCACTGAGGCTGCCGCCGCCGCCTGGCGCTCCCGCCGCCCGGCCCGACATGAGTGAGGCGGGTCGGGTACCCTCGCCCGCCACTCCGCTGGTGGTGGCGGCGGCCGCGCCTGAGGAGAGGAAAGGGAAGGAGCCGGAGCGCGAGAAGCTGCCGCCCATCGTATCGGCTGGCGCCGGCGCGACCGCGGTAGGTGGTGGGCCGGGGCCGCCTGGCGCCCCGACGGCGGGAGTCGGGAGGGACGGCGGACGGGCGAGGGCCGCCAGGAGGCCCGCGTCTCCTCTGGGCACCCCCTGGCACTCCAGGGAGAGGCACCCAGGTCGCCCTTCCTTGGGCAGAAATGAAAGAGTTGTGCCTCGTGGGCAACCCAGAACACTTCGCGAGCTACATCTTCCACCCTCGGGAAATGTTGGGGGTGGTCGGTTCTGCTGGATGTTTGCGTTATTTTCTGGGGCTTGGGCCCCCACTTTATCTAAGAAAATTACCTGCATCTTCAGTCGGCATGATCTGTTGGATGAGCATAGGTGTCAGCAGGCGGGAGTGGGTTTTCCACGGAGGTGCCTGCCTGCCTGCCTTGGAGGCGCGCAGATTTTTGTCCTTTTCTTCGCGTTTCTTTCCCTTCCCCCTTCAGATTAAACAGGCTGTGCGGCGAGTTTCCACTTAATTGTGACCTTTCCGTTGCTGTCAGGGTAGTGGGAGGTAGATGCATCAGTGATGGTTTTATTTTTCATATGGTACAGACATGTGACTCAGGTGGGGGGAGGCTTTTTGAACCTTTTATTTAAACCCAAGTTATCTAAGCTTAACAGGGATGATTTCCCAGCTGTATCTTCGTAAGGGTTATTTGGAGAGCGCTCTCAGGCTTCAAACTACATATTGCCAGATGATGTCATGGGACAGCCCCCTCCCCCTCTTTCCCTATTTTTATTGGTGGTTGTGACTGGTTAATTCGAAGCACAATTAAAAAAAAAAAAAAAAAAAAAAAACCTCGGCTTTTGCAATTTTTTATTTTGACATAATATTTGAGTACTTTTTGAAAGTTTACTTTGATATATTTAAAGATCATGACTTGTCAAGCAGCTGTGTGTGACAAAATAGTAAAAGTTTAGTGAACATTATTCATTTTATTTTTTCCTACTTGCAATTCATTTCTTAAAACCTCCCTCTTAAATGACTAAGAACTTACTAAAATAGCTCACTCTTCGTTAAGTACTGTATTGGTGTTAGGAATAATTTTTGGATTCGGTAGATTTTTCAAAAATGTCTGAGGGCCCTGATAACTGGAAATTGTTAAAACAAGCTCTTTAAATCGATGCAGCAAATTGTGAACAGTAATGATACACATTTAAAAGCGTAGTTACAATTGATTGGTAGATTGGAGCTGGGGTTAGGGATTACCCTGGGAAATGCTTTGAAGGAATTTGTCACCCAGCAGCTTGGAGATCTGATTCCTGCTGCTGGTACCCTAGGTTTTCAGATTTTGTATAGGAAGTCTTCAACTCACAGAATTACAGCAGTTCCTTTATAAGTTGGTTGTTTAAAACAGTAAATGTATATACTTATAGAAACAGTTAAATGAGTGGGTTTAGGTCCTCAAGCAAACGCTCTCCCAAAAACCTATTTATCTCAGTGTAACTGAAAAATTGCCGTTTTGGAATAAAAATTTGCAAGTGTCGATACAAGTCTACAGTCTGCTTTGGGATTTCAAGTTTTTCAGATTTTAGAAAGGTAATTAGGTACATATATCATATATTATTTAATACCCACAGTAAGGTCCTAGCCAGTTCTCTCTAATCAAGCATATTAATAACTGCAGTGAAATGTATGTGTTCATGCTAAAGGGAAAGAAGTAGCGTCATGTCAGTTCAGATCAGGTGCATGTTTTTGCCACCAAATGAGTTGCAAAAACATTTCAGTTTCAAGAATTTATAGGACTTTGAAATTGTAAATAAAGGATTATGGACTTGTACTACTAGACAAAGAGAAGAATATATTCAAGGAAAAAAATTAAATCTTGAATTAAACTTTGAAAAGATATAAGTTGGAATAGAAGAGGATAAGGATAAATATGAAAAAATTGAGGGTTTTTTTGTTTTGTTTTTTGTTTTTTTGAGACGGAGTCTTGCTCTGTCGTCAGGCTGGAGTGCAGTGGCGCGATCTCGGCTCAATGCAATCTCCGCCTCTCATGTTCAAGCCATTCTCCTGCCTCAGCCTTGCTTGTGCCTTATAAAGTCTTCCGGAGTCAGTACCATTGATTTTTTATGACAGTTTTTTTTTTTTAACAGAATTTATGACAGGATCTGTGGCAGAATGTGTGTGTGTGTGTTTGTCAAAGAGAGACTTCAAAGCTAGAATTCAGAGCTGTAGCAGTGAAAAGCTTAAGTGTAGAAAATCTATGCTTGGTCCTTAGTCCATCCTAAAGGATAAGAAATCCAGGAGAACCGGGGTGGTGGTTGACTTTCACAGCAGCTAGGAAGGCCGTGGTATGTGTGGGGAGGGGAAGGAGATCTTGGTGTGTGAGGTAGGTGGGCAGGGAAATACAGCTTATGGCCTCTTGAGTTGTTTTTCAGCCTCCTGTAGATTAAACAGAGCTCCTAGAGGTTTGCTTGTGAACCTAATTGTCATCAATAACTTTTTCTTTGAGACATTCCAGTTATTCTTCCTTTTTGCCCCAGCCTAATGGTTCTACCTGTCTAGTTTGTGTCTATGACTCAATTTGTGACCCTACAATAGTGGCTTTTTCAGAAAACCATTGTGTCACATTTGTAAATGAATATGTATGAATAAAATAATATAAATATTATGAATAAATAGAAGGTCAGTTTACAGTGACCCTAATTAAAGTTGAAGAGTTAGGCTGTATCATGTACGTTTACAGACAGGTGCGGGGTGGGAGAAAGAACGCTGGAAAGGACAGCCCTAAAGTGTTTTATCCTAAGACCATCTAAGCATGAAGGAAGTCCATTCCAGCTAGTGAGGAGGTGCCTAACACAGTGGTTTCAAGCCTAACTGACCGCAGGGTTACCTTGGTAGCATGTTCAAGTTCTCATTCCTACATCTCACCCTAGAGCACTGGTTTTCAACCTTAGATGCACAGTAGAATTAATTGAGGAACTTTTAAAGCCATCATTATCCAGACCCAAATGCAGGCTTGTTAAATCAGAATTTCTGGGGATGTTGCTCAGGCATCTTTTTTTTAATTTAATTCCCTGGGTATACCAAGATTGAAACTTGACACTCTATATACTGAATTAAAAGCTCCATGGGCGAGGTGTAGGAATCTGTATTTTTTAATTACCATCTCCCAAATCTACTTAGTTTGTGGAGCAGTATTTGAAATGAACTTGTAACAGGTATGGATTAAGTGAACAAGAGACAGCAGAAATCAGGCATGGTGGGGAATTGAAAGAAATGGCAGTGAAAGTGGTTCCAGTTGGAGATGCACAAGAGGCTCAAGATAGAGCCCTCAGAGACTTTCAGTGTCTGGGTGTTGGCCTTGCTGCTGTGGAGAGGTGATGAAAGTCCATGGAGTCAAGCAGAATAAAGAATTTGAAGTAGTGTATGAATATGAAGGGCTGATGATATGAATATTAAATTTATTGAGGTTGATGGATTGGAGTGGAATATTATAAATTAGTTATTGATGTATTGCAGATGTTTAAAAAAGTAGTGAATGAGAAAGAAGAAAATGATCAGAGGTGGGGCAGAAATAACAGTGTCAGTGAGGACAAATTTGACTTTTTACTTCTACACCTAATCAGGTGAACAGAAAAGAGAGGTTCTACATGGGGTAGAACCCTCTGGATAGGGTACCAGTACAGTGGGTTCAAGAAAGAGCTAGATTTGGCTTAGGTCAGGTGGTGAAGAGAAATGGGAGGAAATTAGTTGAGAATTTTAAAGGGATGTTAGCCTGTAATAGAAGACAAGAGGAAGAGCTTGAGGGTGAGCATAATGTGTGTGGAGAGGATGTGATGGAGTTTAGTAACAAGAATGAGAAGTTTGCTTATCAGCTGTGTATAAATGGGGTTGATGGAGTCCCTGGGACAAAATGTAACTACCAATTATTGGACATCTTTTATGTTTAGCTTTGTACTAGGTGCTACAGAAAATGCAAAAAGACAAGGTTTTAAAAAATGGTCTCTGCCTCAGGGTATGCAGGGTTAACACATGAAAAGCAAAGCAATATGTAAAAGCCACAAAGAGCCATAGAAACAATTTGTACTATTGGAGATTAGAGAAAGGAGATCACTGTATGCAGAGCTATGAAGAAAGGCCTTGAAGTAAAGGTAATTATTTAAGCTGGCTGGCCATTGAAAAATGATAGGATTTGGATAGGCAGAGGAAAGTGGGCAAAGTAATCCAGTGACGAAAACAACATGAGCAAGGCTTAAAAGGAAAAATTAGTAATAAAGTGAGCCCAGTGGAAGCATGCTGGGAACTTGTGGGAGGTAAGAAAGATTGCTTGGGGGCTGGAGCCAGATCACTAGGCAGAGAAGCATAGACAGTTTTTTTTCCCCCCTGTGGTTAGTGGGAAGCTATTGGAATTTCTGAAATAGAGGAACAACATAATGAAATCAGTGGTAGTGTATAGTTAAACTGAAGGAGGAAGAAAGTGAAGAAGAGAGCTTTGTAGCTCATGCCTGAAGCAATGAGTGGAGCCACTAAGGTGGTGGCCGCAGGACAGAGTGTAAGGGATGAGAGCATACACACCATGTGGAACCTAACTAGACAGCAGAAATGAAAGAGAAGAAGCATTAATAAAGGAAAAGGACTCTGAGGTTTCCAGATTAGGTCAATAGCATTCCAAATTAGAGAGAGAAAGAGAGAGAGAGAGAGAGAGAAAGAGAGAGAGAGAGAGAGAGAGTGTGTGTGTGTGTGTGTGTATACGTGTACTTAACAATAATATACCCAGCTAGGTATTTGGAACAATCTTGTATGGAAAATGTTGTGCCCTTTGTTCATTATGCTCTAAACAAGAGGTGAGATGGGAAAGAATGAATGCTATGGTGATGATGTTTTAAGTAATTGAAGAAACTACAGATATTACAAATATACAAAATAAGTGTGTATGACAATAATAGCTACTTATTGAGTGCCTACTCTGTGCGAAGCATTTGCCATGTATTCTTTTATTTAGTTAAATAATGGAACCAAAAGCAATCACAACAACCCCGTGAGGAAGATATTTTCCCACTTCACAGAAAAGGAATCTGAGAGTCAGGTTATGTGTACCTTGCTAAGGAGTAAAATGGCTAGTCAGGGACAGTGGTTGCTTTGTAACGGAGATGTGTCTGACTCCTATTCTTTGCCCAATTCTGAACACTCTGTATCTGTGGTCATAGGTAATAGGGGCCATGTGGTACAAAGAAGCTGCACCTATGGCATTAATTCTAGTTTAAAAAAGAACTTGTCGCCCAGTAACAAATTTGTTCAAATTTTTGTTACTGGAGATAGAACAATCATGGGAAAGATATGTTCTAGGATATCTAATTGCTTGTTTATGGTATGAATAGATCATTAAATTATATGTAAAATCAATCTGATTGAAGCAAAATAGTCCAAGAGACTTAATACATAAAAAGGGAGGGCTATGACTGTATAAATACATACCCACCATGTCTTAAGTTTGAGTGGGTTGTAAAGTCTCTTTGTCAACTTTTTTTTTTAACTACAAAGTCATAATGTAGTGCTTGCTTATTTTCCCCTTCATGAATAGCCCATTAGGACACAAATAATTTATAACTATATTTAACAATTGGAGAAAAGCAGTTATTATAAATTCTGAGCCAGAGAACCTCCAAAAAAGTCAAATATAAAGTTTGTAACTCTCCATCTATAAAAGTTTGTAACTCTCCATCTATAAAATGGGGAAAATAATAATTGAACCTATTTCATAAGGTAGAAATGAAGTCTAAATTAATACACATAAAACATTTAGAAAAACACCTTGTACAAAGTAAGCACTCAGTGTTAGATGAGATTATTAAAGTCGTGTGTCACATAACAATGTCCCAGTCAATGACAGATCACATAATCTGAAGGTGGTCTAATGCTTTTGCTGTTTAAATATGTTTAGATGCATACTTAGTGTTACAGCTGTCTACAGTATTCAGCATGGTAACATGCTCTATAGGTGTTTGTATCCTATGAGCAATAGACTATATCATATAATCTAGGTGTGTAGTGAGCTGTACTATCTAGATTTATATAAGTATACTCTGTGATGTTTGCACAGCTACAAAGTTGCCTAATGAAGCATTTCTCAGGAAATATCCCCATTGTTAAGGAATACATGATTGTGTTTACAAAGCAACATCTGTAGCTGAAAAGCTGTTTGTAAGCCAGCCAGCCCTTTCTACTCTACTCCTGTCCTGTGGATTTGGTACTTTCCTTCACAGCCTTCTATATCAAGCATCAGGCCCTGTTTCATTTCCCTATTTTTTCTGCTTTTTTTTTTTTTATAGTTTTATAGTTAACTCTGACTGAAGAATCCCTTCTTGAGTGGTAAAATGTTATATTGATGAGCTATATCAATAACTACTTGTTTTTAAATTGATATCTGTAACTTAGAGGATATCTGTGTGACATTCTAGTGAGCTATCAGAAAACATTTTTTTGAAATGAATAATTAAATGAATGTGCCTTTTGAAAATAGAAGTTATTGAGATTTTACCAATTCAGCTGAATTGAAAAATCAGTCTGAAATTTGAGTCTGCTTAATATATTTCAAAGTAACTTGGTTTTGTTCTAGATGTTTTTGTTAAAAAAAGAACAAGACTCTTAATTGGTTGAGGAATTTTGACTGGATCAAATTGCATATTTTAAAAGTAATATTTTACTGTTTAAGCATAATGTATTCATGTATTTTTATCTTTTCCTGTATTATAAAATAAATGAATAAAATCTCTGATGCCACCTTGCCTTCCTAATGATAAATGAACTGAAATTTCTGAGCTTCAGGACTAACGTTTGTAGGGCTAATTTTCAGTCATCTAGATGATCAATTGCTTTGATTTTTGTGTGTGTGTATGTGACAGAATTTTGTTTCAGAATCCACATCCTTATTTCCTAGTCTCCATTTAAAGATACGATTTATATCACTTAAACCAATTCCACCTGGGCTGGTGCTATTTAGGTTGGTAGGGAAGTTTCCACCTTGAAAGTAGCTGAGTTTTCATATCTTAGTAGAAGGATGGTAGAACAAAGTTAGCGTTTCATGGTTTTATAACCTACCATCCTAATAGGGAACTGTGAAAAAACATACAAAAAGAGAAACAAAATATCTTTACCCAGGATCAGGGCCTAAAATAGTCTCTTTGTAGACTCTAAATTATATCATTGGCTCCAGGATGGCTCTGATTGGTAGTTTAGGTCAGTTTATTAAAAATTGGTAAAACAGGGTATCTTAAATGTTTTCTATTTTAACTTGAAACCTATAAATATGCATTTGTCAGTTTTTTTGTCATAACCTTTGTTCAGTATCTCAGGAAGCTACTCATTCTTTTGAAAAAGTAGTTTTTATATGCATCACAGATTCCTGGACTCATTGAGACTAAAGGGTGAATTTTATAGACATAGACGTTCAATTTAAAATATTTTAATTCAGAAACTCTAAGATAGTGAGATATGGCTTTTAAAGCATTTCATGATGGAACAGCCAGCACTTACTCCTTTTTTCAAGGATTGGGTTAGAATGGGAAGAAAAATGTTGATCTTCTAAGGCAACTTTTGGAGTATAGAGGATGATCAAAGTAAATTTTACCAGAATTTTGAATATAGTAGCACTTGTTAGTCAATTCAGAAGCGATCATGGAAAACCATGGTTATTCTTACTAGCATTGGTAGAAAAATATGATGAAGAAATTGGAAATTTAAGATTCAGTCTCTTCCTCAGTAGAGGTTGAAAGTAGGAACTCATGTATTCAAATAAAATTTAAAATAAGGTTGAAAATATTTAACTATATGTTAATAGCAGAACAGGTACTCTAAGTATTTGTCCGTTTAAATATCTTGAGATTATGTTATAATCTTACATATAATCTATGTGATTATATCATCAAAAAGACCATTGAAGCCCACATTAGGTACTTGTGAAATAAGATTTTTGATTAGTTCTTGTAATTACTACATTTTTCTGCTGTTTGCAACTTTTACTGAATTCTAGTTTAATAAATGTATAGTCAGCCTCTGCCTAGAGAATCAGGTCTATTATTTATTATGCCAGGTTGAAATATTTTGAGTATTTTTTTCCCTCAAAGAATTCTTAGTGTTTTTCCCTGTGTTCTCTATTTGTACTTATCTTCAGTCTGGAACAGCTGGTTGAGTATCCTGCTACTATCTATTCCTCAACACCCCCAGCCCACTGTAGGCTGGCCACATTCCAGGCCATCATCTTTAGTGTTCTTCTGTAGGACTCATAGATAACATTTACAAAACTCATGAAGCCAGGTGTAATAGCTGTGGTCCAAATTTCAGAAGGTTTGTAAAGTAATGTTCTTTAACATTTAATTTAGTCTGGAGTTTGATGTCGTATTAATACCCAATAACTTCTTGATTTGATTCTCTAATATTAATTATTTTGCCATTGCACGAAATGATGCCTGTTGTTTTTCTCATGGAAGTGTTAGGTTGTAAGACTTCTTTTGTATAAGCTGATGTGGGGCAACTGGTGTTTTGAGTATTTACTTTTATGTTCTATCAATGTGTGAGAGTGTCTATGATTAATTTCATGTCATCTCAAGTACAACGTGTCAAGAGCACAATTATTTTACAAACGAGAGACTTATTAGACCAAGGAATTTTTTTTATGTTGTTTAAGCTTTTATGATTACAAAAAAAAGAAAATCAGGCTGGGCTCAGTGGCTCACACCTGTAATCCCAGCACTTTGGGAGGCCGAGGCAGGCAGATCATGAGGTCAGGAGTTCAAGACCAGCCGGACCAAAATGGTGAAACCCCATCTCTACTAAAAATACAAAAAAAAAAAAAAAATTAGCCAGGCATGGTGGTGTGTGCCTATAATCCCAGCTGCTCAGGAGGCTGAGGCAGGAGAATCACTGGAACCTAGGAGGCAGAGGTTGCAGTGAGCCGAGATTGTGCCTCTGCACTCCAGACTGGGCAACAGAGTGAAACTACATCTCAAAAGAAAGAAAGAAAATCAGCCTCTCTTTGGCAAAAGAGAATTTATTGGAATGAGGCACATAGATTGGAAGCAGAAAACAAACAGGAACAGAGACTGGCTGTTTTTTGTGCCTCTGCTGTTCTCTTTTAGCTAGTCAGTCTTTTCCATATTCCTCTGTCTAAAATCTCGAAAGACCTCTGATTGACTTACTAGGAAGCATCAGTGTCCATCATGCCAAGCCAGCTAATACATGGCTACCCTAATTGCAGATGGGCTGCCTCTTAGTTGAGTGCCTACCTCTGCTCTAGTTCACAGCCATTCCTGCACAAAGAATAACAGCAATGCTATGGGGACCACTAGTGGGGCAATTTAAATAGAAGGGAACATTAGATGGCAGCCATGGTAATGCACATAGTAGATCTTCCCTCAGCCTTTGCATTCTAACCCCCTCAGGCTTTTTTCCCCTTCAGTAAAGCTTCTGAGTCATCCTTGCTCATTGCTTGCATTTTCTAACTTCCCATTCGTTTGTCAGTTTATTTTGTATAGTCCCTGCCACCACCGTTACCCTAAATCTGTTGTCTCAGCTGTCCTCAAGATTTCACAGTTGCCCCATTTCAGTTAGGCACATGTTAGACCTAACCACTCTTCATTATTTAAGATTATTGACCTTTTTTTTCTTTTCTTGAAACTTTATCCTCCCTTATTTTTAACACATCACTTTCTTCTGGATTTCTTATCTCTTTGGTCATTCATTCTTAATCTCCTTTGCCAGGTCATATCATACATCCCAATATTTCCCACAGTTCTGTCCTTATATTATCAGGTGTGTCCAATCTTTTGGCTTCCCTGGGTCACACTGGAAGAATTGTCTTGTGTCACACATAAAATACACTAACACAAACAATGGCTGATGAGATAAAAAAAAAAAAAAAAAACAAATCACACACAAAAATGTATAATGTTTTAAGAAAGTTTACGAATTTGTGTTGGGCCGCATTCAAAGCCGTCCTGGGCTGCATGCACCCTGGGGGCTGTGGGTTGGACAAGCTTGTTATAGGTTTTCTGTTGCTATATTACAATAACCCTGTTATAAAAATTCATTATTTTGTCATGCAAAGCATACTTTTGCCTAGTGAGCATTGGTTCCTTTTGTAGTTACTCACATAGCATGTTGATATAACCCAGTCTAGAATTTTCTTCAAAGATACTCTCTTCTATACAGTGAGGTGTCAAAATATGCCTATTCTTCTGAAATTTGAAGAAACCTTTTTACAATGTTTATTTCATTTACTTTATAATTTATGGTAGGATTTGTTCATTCTCATTATGCTTCAGACTTACACTTGAAATAGCTGTTAACAATTTGGTCATTTCTGGCCCAGGCTGTCATTCCTCTTCATTCCCTATTATTACTATCTCCATTCAAATTTCATTTCTTCCGGTAGGCCTGGTTTAGCTTCCTGTATTTCTGCCCTTTATTCTATTCCCTAGACTGCTACCATAGTGATTTTTTTCTAAAATACAGATATGATCGTGTCATTTCTTGCTTAGAAGTCCTCAATGATTTTTCTCTATCTCTGTGCAGGATAGAATCTATACTCTGTAGCCTGCCACTACCTACCTTCCCAGTCATATCTTGCTGGACCTTTCTCCCTTTCTGATTCTATATTCCAACTACACTGCTCCCTAAATCCTACTGTTGCTTAGTCTTAGATAACATTCATGACAGTTGTCAGTGAGAAAATGCCCTCTATATATTAAATTATTGTAGATATTTACAGCTAAGTTAACAAAGGTCTGTTGATGAGGGACCATTTGTTATACAAGCATGACTAACCTTCTTTTACAAATTGGTTACTTTCTTATAACTGTCAAATTCGTGTGTCCAATTTGGCATTTGTTCCCACTATTATTAAGATTTTCTGAGAGAACAAAATATACAAATAAGCAAACTTAGCCCCAGTTGTTAATAAAATTCTTATTTAAGCATCCTAATGTATATAATAAGGAATGATTTACTTTTTCAAATATGTAACCTGTTTAGATTTCATTTTCCTAATCAACACACTAGTTTTGTGTACTTGAACAAATTGCTTTAATTTACCAATATTATGCAAATTACATAATTTACTGACTATTTTATAGAAAGATACTGTGTATCACTGTCTTATCTCTCTTTTCCATTTTCTCTCTTTGAGACTCTATAAATCCACTAGACATTAGAACTGATAGTTGTTGAATAACTGTTAATTGAATTCTTAATTTTTATTATTTGGAGATCCCACAAGTGAACTAAGCAATATTCTTTGAGACCTCTTTTATTAAGAAGAGGTGAAGGAAGGGGGAAGAAAAGAAAAGAAAATGTTAAAGTCTTTCCCAGATGGCTTAGGACATCAGAAGTTTCCCTAAAGTACGCTTAGTTGTTCTGCTTATGTAATATTCTCTGGTTACGTGAATTGCTCCTAAAGCGATTAAATTTAACTCAACATAACATCTATAAAAGTAGAGATTACATCAACCACAAAGGGTTGTTGTGAAAATAGGCTGATGTGTTCAACAGACCTACTGTCACATGCTAAGCCCTTAATTAGTGACAGCTGCTATAGTGAGAGACTGTAATGTAAGTGTTAAGAATACAGATTTCATGGTCATTCAAACTGGAATTTGAATCCTGGCTTCCCATTTATCAGCTCTGTGAACATGGGCATGGAAATTCAATTTCCCCATCTATAAAATGGGGTGTAAATACATATAGGAATGTTATAATGTATTAAAGTGGCTACTGTGGTAGTAGGTATATAACAAGTACTCAACAAATGACTTGTTTCCTAACACAGAAATACTAACCTGGACATTACTGAGCTGAAATCTAGCCAAGAATCACGGACCAAGCAAACATAAATTACAGTAAAATCTATGAACAGCCAAAAATGTCACACCAAAAAAATGCATATGTGTTTTTACTTTACTCATGAAGGTGTCCCTCGGGTTCCCATTTAGTGTCCATTACATGTCTGTTGCTTGTTAGGTCACTTTAGGTGAGTCTCATACAGTTCCACTTTCCTTTTCTGTGAGATAAAGGAGTTAGCTAATTTCTAAAAGTCTCTTAATTCCAGAGACTTTTTAATTCTATGTGTATAGTATCTGAAATTTATTCTCTTTGGGCTCTTTTATATTAATTTCTTTAAAAAGTAAATTTAAAGTATAGCACCTATGCACAAGATTCACTGTATGACAAGCTCTGTGATGAACTTCTAGTCCAGTGTGAAGGGCCAATATTAGAATGATTATAATTTTAGTGGAACAATGTAAATAAATTACAAGAATAAATAAGAATGATTGGTTTTATAGAAATGGTGAACACTGGAAAAAGCTTCAGAAACAAGTTGTGATAGGCTATGCTGCAGTTACAAATTAGCCCCAAGTTTCAGTGTTTGAAAACTGTTAAGGTTTATTATTGCTAATGGTATAGTCTAACATTGGTCAGGATTGGCTGTTTCACATAGTCACTCAAGAACCCAAGCTAACAGATGCTCTAACATCTCAACTCAGCCTGGATGGTTGCCACAGTCGAGGAAAAGAGAGAAAAGCTAGAGTTTTGCCCCAGTCTTAAATGCATTGGTACTTTCGGACTCAGAAATGACAGGTGTCATTTCCACTTGTGGCCTATTAGAATTAATCAGATGGCTCTACCTAACTGTAAGATAATGGGGAATTTAGCGAGCATAAATGCTTCTGCTATATTATATGAGTGAATTCTGAAAAGGTAAATGGCAATCAGTCTGGTGAATTAAGGAGGAGATGAAAAAGAAACTCTTCCTCTACTGTGAAAGTGAAGACATTACCTTCAGAATTAAAAAGTGGATGTTAAAGAAGTTAGCTACTGTATTCTCTTAAGCATCTGGAAATTGAAACATAGTATAAAAACATCTCAGAGAGCTGAGAATAAGCCCTGAGGCAGCTCTATAGCTTAATCTTGCGCTTCAAAGTATGTGTAAAGATTTTTTATATAATTACAAAGTACTGATTAATTAAATATGTACTATGAATTTTATAGGGTTGTTATTTTGTGAAAGATGTGTTAATGAATAGATTCCATGTTTTAGAAGATTGCTGTTACCAGTGCCTAAGGATCTCAAAGTGCTTAGCACTACTTCTAAAAAAAAAATCCTGGTATACCCAATCACAGTGCTTAGAAAAAAATAAATTCTAAAGGGTTATCTTTTTACCTGAACTTATAAAGTTACATCAAATGAGAGGATAGCCTTCAGTGAATCAGCCTGTAAGGTATCACATGCATGCTATTTATTAAAAATAATATTTATAGAGATCACAAAATTAGTATTATTTAAATGCATAGTTAAAGTAGTAGTTAACATTAATGGAGGGTGTACAATGTGCAAGAAACAATGCTAATTATATGCATTATCTCTGTTAAATCTTACAATAACTCTGTAAGATAGGTACTGTTGTTATTCCCATTTCCAAACTTCTCAATTTGTAAGTGGATAGATAATAAGGCTGTTTCATATATGAGACAGTTAAGTCCTAGAAAAGGTAAGTCAAAGTCATATACGTTTTTATCTATTGTCTACTCTTCATCAAATTAAAATCTCTTATAAGTGTTTGTGATTTTTGCAATAAAATAATGTATAGGTAGTAGGACGTATACTGCAATGTTAACTTTTCTGTTTTTAGGGTTTGGACAGAGGAGCCAAAGGCCAAATTTCCACTTTCAGCAGTTTTATTTCAGCTGTTAGCCCGAAGAAAGAAGCCGCTGAAAACAGAAGTTCACCTGCACATCTTGTTTTCCCTAACATCAAGAATGGTAAATAATTTTTAAATATATTTTGGCTAAACATATATCATTAAATTATTTGAAAAGTAGACGTTAATTATTCAGCATTGTTCTGATAGGTCTAGTTAATACAACAAAAAGAAACTATATATGTATTTACCAGAAGCAGCAAAATCTTTATTTTTAGGTAAATGTTACCTAGAGTAAGAGAATGAAGTACAAAACTCATGAATAATAAGCAACTTTGATTAGAGAGGTGGCTACATTATAAATAAAATAATGTACATATGTATTTTCTATATTATGTAAATGTATGTATACAAATATTTAATGGATATCCCATATTTGAGCAGTAATCAATAAGAAGACTTTATGGAAAATATATGAAATACTTAGAAGTAAACCTAAAAGGAAATGTGTAAATCTATTTGGAGAAAGCTATAAAACTGTTATCTAAAGACTAAAAGGTAGTTTGAATGGAAAAGCTTATAGATATTATAAAGATGTAACATAGGTGAAAAGATAAATGGAAAAAATGTACATTATTTATAGTAGTGATATTTGAAGCAATCTGCATTAGCTAGCTAAATTACGTTAATCTATACTGCAAATATTATGCTTCTATTAAGAAGAATATGATATGTATGTAAAGTGACTAGGAGAAATGCCCACAATACATTGTAAAATGAAAAAAGTAAGTTACATCATTATAGGTAGAATATGAATCCAACGTTTTCAAGTGCAGGGAAACCTTTTGTACTTTGAGCGTAGAAGGGTGCTCACCAATCTGTTAATGGGTTCCTCAGGGAGGTAGAATTGTGTGTATATTATTAATGTTTCTTATGTAACTCTATATTGTTTTATCACAGAAAATGTACATTACTTAAATACTTCTAAGTTCCCCTCACCTTGTAACAAGACAAAACAAACCTTCAAAGGCATAAATGCCCCTCACACCCTAACCAAGCAAAACAAACCTAGAAATATTTAAGGACATAGTTTCTGGTAAATCACCCATGTCCATAAGCTGCATGTGGTATAAATTATTCTTGCACAGAGATTTTCTGTTTGACATTCTAAGCCAGTGCTAGACCTGTTCTACATTCTTATAGGTTAGTATTTATATTGCCTCATTTTTGAACATTTGCCTTTAATAACTTCTTTCTTTTATTTATTTGCACACACACACACACACACACACACACACACACACCCACACACACCCACACACACCCACACACACCCACACCCCTCCATCATGCCAATATTGCCCTAAGGAGGCACCTTTGAGTTCACACTCTGATTTCTATCTACTCCATTCTTTCTATACCAATGTCTTGATCTCTGAAGTCAGTTTGCCAACTCATATGCCTACAAGTTTTGAGTGGCCATATTGACTCTTAATATGGTCCACTTATTTGAGCTTCCATCAATGTCTGCTTCCCTCTCATCTGCGCCTGTCTTGTGGAATCTGGACTTACCCCCAACTTGAACTTGGGGTATTTGCATAAATGACTCTGACTCTAGATGAGCAGACCTTTTAGCAGACTTCCTGTATCTTATTAGAACTCCTGGTACTGAATTTTCCTAGCTGTTCTATCTGGATGCCACCTGAATTCAGTTGTGACATGGAGTTTATTTGTTAGGGGCACTGCAGAAGTAATTCTTTCATTGAATAGAAAGTTAGACTACATCTTCCAAATGTAAGCATGTTTATAGTTCCTTGATGTTTTGGGAAGCTTCTCTTATTTTCCAATAAGATTGTTTTCTCAAAGATGCCTCATTCTTGGCAGTTATTATAATTTTCCTCCCTCTTCTCTGGTAGCAGGACCTATGCTGGGTTTCTCTAACAGCTTGTTTCCCTGTCTGATCAACTGGTATTAAGGAAACTGCAAAAACCCAGCGTGGGTTCACCTAACAGCTGAGGAATGCCTTTCCTCCCTGTGGATCACATGTCTAAGTATGCCTGTCAAATTGGCTGTCCTTTTAGAAATATGTGAGAAGTGTAGGAGTTTTACCTACTGTAACAGCTGCTAGTGATGATATCTCTTCAGAGAAACAACCTGGATGATAAGTGATAGAGGAGAGAAGGTTAGCACTACATCCTCCCTTACTCTCTTGTGTCTTCCTTTTTCTAAAGTTATGATGCCCCTTTCACACTTAATTGAAACATTTTTAAGTAGCACAGAATATCTTTAAAAGAAATGAAGCAATTCTTCCCCAAACTTTTAAAAATGTCTTTCCAGTCTAGGTAGTTCAGAAAAGAGTAGCTATGAACTCTGACATTTACCTTGAGAGCAAGCTCATAGCCAGCTCAGCCCATTTCATGAGTTTAGTAAAACCTTGATATGACATAATGAATTCTGTAGTTTTTACACACCCTGGAGAAAAGCATACTGTGATCTTTGTCACTCTGAAATAGCCAGGGAAGAACAAGTGGTCTTCAGCTGAAATTGTGATTGGATCTGTGTTTGAGTCCTGTGATCTTCACAGGTCAAATACCCCAGAGTTTCACATTTTCTCTAAGAGCAACTTTAGAAGGGCAAGTGTTAGAAGAAACCTAGCACAGGGCTTGCTATTTGCGGAAAGCAAAGGACTTGCCACATAAGGATTCCTACCTTAGAAGAAGTATTTTCAAGTCCCAAATAACTCCATCTACATGTTTCCTTAAAGAATGAACTGGTTTTAGACTAAATCTCTAAGATCTTTCCCTAGGTCAGAGTGGGTAACTTGGATTTGACTTTTCTTAACTCTTCCTATGGGAAGAGTAATTTTTTCTTTTTTATATTAAAGATAACTTTTTATTGAATAGATAACACATGTATGTGTTTCAAAAATCAAAACTATAAAAATAAATATGTTTCAGACATCTCACTTTCACTCTCTTTTCTGTTGTCTCTTGTATTCTTTCCTGTGGTTTTTCAGGCAAATGCAAACAAATATAAATAAATATTCTCATTTTCCACCTTTGGTGGGTAACTATATATGCATTTTCCAGAACCTTGCTTTTTGTCCCGTTCATGTATTCTAGATATCTTTCTGTATCAGTACATAGAAAACCTCTTTATTATTTTTTACAAATATATTCCATTGTATTGGATATACATTGTATTAGAGTAAGTAAACTGGATTTATTTACTCAGATCCCTATTAAAATAAGTGATTTGTGTCCATTATTTTGTTACTGCAGATAATACCATAATGAATGACTCTGTACATATGTTGCGTTGTTCATCTGCAGGTATATCTATAGGATATTTCTAGAAGTGGGGTTGTTGGGTCCAGGAGTCAATGCATGTACAGTCTCCTTGAGTTTGAATCCATCTGTTTGTTTCCAGGACCTAGCATTCATGGTACATGTAGTCTATACTTAGTTAATAATTTACTGAATGAAGTAATGAATGGGAGGCACTTTTTCTGGGTTTCTGGCATGTTTACCCTGTTGAAATGTTAAACCGATCTCAAGGCTGTAATAAATTCTGTAATTTATGTCCAGATTAAGACATCTATTTCACTGAAGATAACTTTATAGAGAGGGGACTTTTGAATATTTTTATAACTAGGCTCATAAAAGAACATTTCACCCGTGCTTTTATCACAGTTTGACAAACACACATCATTGAACGTAGTAAAAAGTACATCTCTAAAATCTAATGAATGTATTTGCTTTATTTGGCTCTGATGGCTAAAGTCCTGTGAGTCAGACTTTTTTTTCCCTGTCTTTCTTCCTTTCTCTCTCCCACCTTCAGTTTTATTTTTTGCCAAATGTTCAGAAAGTCATCCTATAGACAATAATGTAAAAACCACTTGTTATGACTAATCCATTCTGGTCTTTCCTTGTTTCAGCTGCCTGCCACTACTGAAGTAGTCATAAGCAGCACCAAAGTATTAAACTAATATAGGGATCCTTCAACTTGTATCTCATTTATTATTACCTGGCTGCTACTCACACATTGTCAGTTAAGAACCGAGTGTTTAACTCAGCTACTACCTATAACTGCCAATGTGATCTTAGACAGATAACTTAGCCCTCTTGTTTTTTATTGTGTCAAAACATTTATAGAATGAGGAAATTGGGCGTGGTGAGTCATAAAGTGTCATTTTACACCTAAGTTTTATTATTTAAATGGTTAATTTTCCACTATATTGATTTTGCTTGATGCTTGCTGAATTTTTTGTTGTTCTTCTTCTTCTTTTTTTTGGACATCTTATAGTTTAATGGCTCCTACACCCATGTTAATTTAGTTTTCCATTTTATTATTTGTTTTTATACATAGTATAAGGTTTGGCATTGTTCATTAGTGGGAATAACATGAGTTTTGTAGCTTCTCAGGCTGGGTTTGAATTCTGGCTCTGTAACATACAAACTGTACAATCCTAGAAAATTTATTTAACCTCTCTGTGCTTATTTTCTCATCTGTAAAACTGGATAATAAAGAAGCTACCTGAGGAAGTTGTAAAGATATGGATGAAAGCATTTAAAAAGTATTTAATTCTATATCTTAGGAAGTTCAGTACATGTTATGACAGTGTATATAGATGAACAGTTTGGTTGTGGAGGAAGGTATTATCATGGGGCAGAAACATTACTCTTAGCAACTGATGGCACACATTTTAAAAATCCAAAATGTGTTATACATGCAGAAGACTATAATAACATTTAATAATAAAATTAAAACCCAAGAACTCAGCACTCAAGAGCACTACTGGCACTATAAAAGCCCCGGGGAGCCCAACCCAATCACATTGTCCCACCCTTCTGTCCAGAGGTTGACTATTATTCCCTTTTTTATAGTTCCCTCTGTATGAATGAGTCCTGAGGAACAAAGGACACCTCTTGGGACGTGTGGCAGAGCTGCAGTTGAGACTATTAGATGTCTGTCAGAAAGACTCCTCCAACTGTCAAAAGTACTATAGGTTCAATCTGTGAGGTAACCTGAGTGTCGTTAGCTGAGTCAGCAGAGAAAGAAGAAGAGAACAGGGACTTCTTGACCCCCCAAAGCCAGGAATAAGAAGTAGGCTCACCTGTACATTCTGTCTTCAGTTTAAAAAGAATACAAAGGCAGTCAGGGTCTTGGTGATGACAAGTATCAACATTGCTAAATTTCAGGCCACTCAGTTTCAGTCTGTATGGAGTACAGCTCCCACCTCAGACCACCGTGATTCCTGTTCCTTTGAATCAGATGTCTGTCTGCCTCTGTCTCTGTCTCTCAGGAAGCTTGTCGAGCCATCTCTTGTCTTGGAAGTTTTGAAATTGCATAGCGTTGTGCCTTGGTGTGGGTTTGTATTCATCTCTTGTGCTGTATACTCGGTCTAGCAGCTTCATGTCCTTAAATCCCAGAAAAGTTTCTTGAATTATTTTGTTGAATTATTTTGTTGATGATGATCCTCTGTTTTTTCTATACTTTCTTTCTGGATCTCCTGTTATTCAAAAGCCAGACTTTCTGGACTCTTAATTTTCTTTTTTACTTGTATTTCTCTTCTCTTTTGCTTTATGATTTAGGAAATTTTCTCAAAACTCTTCTATTGAGTATCTTACTTCTACTATTATGCCTTTAATTGTGAAGAATTTTTCCCCTCTGAATCTTTTTTTTATAGTACCCTTTTGTTTCATGGTTGTACTATCTTTTATTCCTCTGAGAAAGCTAGTAATAGGTTAAAAATTTTTTTTTCTTCTCCCTGCATGGTTTCTGATTCCTCCACATTGCTTTTGTCTCTTTGTTTTGGTCTCTGTCCTCCATATTAGAGGCTGTCATCAGAAGTTTGGTAGTCTTTGATTTTCTGCTCATGGTTAATGAGGGAACCAAGATGGATGTTTGGAAGGTGAGGCATAAATAAGATTTGTTGACCATAAGCTTTATTATGAGGCAATTTGGGTGGCCTGTTGATTGAGGAACCCTGATGTCTGTATCTTTAGTTATTTCTTCTTAGCCGAATCAGATTCCCCATGAAAGTGTCTTCTGTCTGAGGGAAGGGCAGGGTAAGTATTCCGTTTGTGGGGAGAAGAAGATTGGGAGTCTCTCTTGACTGGTCAGTCACTTAGTATTAAGTAATTAGTTGTTTACTGCTCCTGTGTCTTGGTATAGTTTTTATAACCTCATCTGTGTCTGGCATTCCCTAGTCCAAAGCACCTCTGTTTTACTCTCTCCAAATAATAGAAATTTCCATACTTCTGCATGTGTAGGGATGGAGGAGGGATAGTCATGTATGGCCTTTTCAAGGCCTTATATGGCCTTTTCAAGTGGCTCTTGGCATCCTCACAGCATGGTGACAGAATTCCAAGGACAAACATCTCGAAAGAGAGAGCCAAGCACAAATGTTATTGCCTTTTAATAACCTACTCATGCAGCTCCACTTCTGCCACTTTTGTTGATTAGCAAGGAGTCATTAAGGCTGGCTCATATTCAAAGGGGGGAGAATTAGACTCCATCTTTTGTTGGGGTCAGTATAAAATAATTTATAGACATGATGTAGATCCAGAAAAAGAAGACAAGTTAGGTTGGATGGTTGTTCTTTTTGTTTTGGTTGTTTTGTTTTTTGTTGTTGTTTTTTTCAAATATTTTCTTATACCATGTTATAAGACAGAAATTCATAATTAAAAATCAGTTTTTTATAATACATGACATATACATTGTAAATTTCCATGCTTCCTGAATTTCTCTGTTACAGGCTATTATCTAGGTCACACTGATAGAGAATTTTGAAACTTTTTGGTAGGTTTATGGGCCTTTTCCATTTTGTTCTTGAATAGTTGTAGAGATGAAAGTGATCTAAGAAATGATATAAACTCTAGTGGTTTTTAAACTTATTTTTGTTCTTGTTTTTGATTGTGACAAAACACTTCTAAAAAAATACAATTTATTAGAGCATAATTATATTAAGCAGAGTTGCTGTGAGTAAAACTATTCATTCAGCACCATTCCCCTGAGGTAGACCTTGAAGTTCTTTTTTGAAACCTTAGGAACAACTGACTTAAGCCATCTTCTTTCTTTTTTTTTTTTTTTCTTTAAGTTCTGGGATACATGTGCAGAACGTGCAAGTTTGTTACGTAGTTATACACGTGCCTTGGTGGTTTCCTGTACCCATCAACCCGTCATCTACATTACGTATTTCTCCTGATGCTGTCCCTTCCCTAGTCCCCCACTCACTGACAGGTCCTGGGGTGTGATGTTCTCCTTCCTGTATCCATGTGTTCTCATTGTTCATCTCCCACTTATGAGTGAGAACATGCAGTGTTTTCTTTTCTATTCCTGTGTTAGTTTGCTGAGAATGATGGTTTCCAGCTTCATCCATGTCCCTGCAAAGGACATGAACTCATCCTTCTTTATGGCTGCATAGTATTCCATGGTGCATATGTGCCACATTTTCTTTATCCAGTCCATCATTGATGGGCATTTGGGTTGCTTCCCAGTGTTTGCTATTGCGAACAATGCTGTAATAAACATACGTGTGCATGTGTCTTTATTGTAGAATTATTTATCATCCTTTGGGTATATACCCAGTAATGGGATTGTTGGGTCAAATGGTATTTCTGGTTCTAGATCCTTGAGGAATCGCCACACCGTCTTCCACAATGGTTGAACTAATTTACACTCCCACCAACAGTGTAGAAGTGTTCCTATTTCTTCACATCCTCTCCAGCATCTGTTGTTTCCTGACTTTTTACTGATCGCCTTTCTAACTGGCATGCGATGGTATCTCATTGTGGTTTTGATTTACATTTCTCTAATGACCAGTGATAATGAACTTTTTTTCATATGTTTGTTGGTTGCATAAATGTCTTCTTTTGAGAAGTATCTCTTCATACCCTTTGCCTACTTTTTGATGGGGTGGGTTGATTTTTCTTGTAAATTTCTTTAAGTTCCTTGTAGATCCTGGATACTAGTCCTTTGTCAGATGGATAGATTGCAAACATTTTCTCTCATTCTGTAGGTTGCCTCTTCACTCTGATAATAGTTTCTTTTGCTGTGCAGGAACTCTTTAGTTTAATTAGATGCCATTTGTCAATTTTGGCTTTTGTTGCCATTGCTTTTGGTGTTTTACTCATGAAGTATTTGCCCATGCCTATGTCCTGAATGGTATTGTCTAGGTTTTCTTCTAGGGTTTTTATGGTATTAGGTTTTATGTTTAAGTCTTTAATTCATCTAGAGTTAATTTTTGTATGAGCTGTAAGGAAGGAGTCCGTGTTTCAGTTTTCTGCATATGGCTAGCCAGTTTTCCCAGCACCATTTATTGAATAGGGAATCCTTTCCCCATTGCTTGTTTTTGTTAGGTTTGTCAATGATCAGATTATTGTAGATGTGTGGCATTATTTCTGAAGCCTCTGTTCTGTTCTATTGGTCTATATATCTGTTTTGGTACCAATATCATGTTGTTTTGGTTACTGTAACTTTGTAGTATAGTTTGAAGTCAGGTAGGATGATGCCTCCAGCTTTGTTCTTTTTGCTTAGGATTGTCTTGGCTATACGGGCTCTCTTTTGGTTCCATATGAAATGTAAAGTAGTTTTTTCTAATTCTGTGAAGAAAGTTAATGGTAGCATGATGAGGATAGCATTGAATCTATAAATTACTTTGGCCAGTATGACCATTTTCATGATATTGATTCTTCCTATCCATGAGCATGGAATGTTTTTCCCTTTGTGTGCTGTCTTTTTTCCTTGAGCAGTGATTTGTAGTTTTCCATAAAGAGGTCCTTCACATCTTTTGTAAGTTGTATTGCTAGGTATTTTATTCTCTTTGTAGGAATTGTGAATGGGAGTTCACTCATGATTTGGCTCTATTTTTGGTGTATAGGAATGCTTGTGATTTTTGCACATTGATTTTGTATCCTGCGACTTTGCTGAAGTTGCATAGCAGCAAATGATACTGGCCTCATAAAATCAGTTAGGGAGGAGTTCCTCTTTTTCTATTGTTTAGAGTAGTTTCAGAAGGAATGGTAACAGCTCCTCTTTGTACCTCTGGTAGAATTCACCTGTGACTCTGTCTGGTCCTGGCCTTTTTTTGATTGGTAGGCTACTAATTACTGCCTCAATTTCAGAACTTGTTATTGGTCTATTCAGAGATTCAACTTCTTCCTGGTTTAGTCTTGGGAGTGTGTATGTGTCCAGGAACTTATCCATTTCTTCTAGATTTTCTAGTTTATTTGCGTAGAGGTGTTTATACTATTTTCTGATGGTAGTCTGTATTTCTGTGGGATCAGTGGTGATATCCCCTTTATCGTTTTTTATTGTGTCTATTTGATTCTTCTCTCTTTTCTTCTTCATTAGTCTGGTTAGTGGTCTACCTAGTTTGTTAACCTTCTCAAAAAACCAGCTCCTGGATTCACTGGTTTTTTTTTGAAGGGTTTTTCGTGTCTCCATCTCCTTCAGTTTTGCTCTGACCTTGGTTATTTCTCATCTTCTGCTAGCTTTTGAATTTGTTTGCTCTTGCTTCTCTAGTTCTTTTAATTGTCATGTTAGGGTGTCGATCTTAGATCTTTCCCACTTTCTCCTGTGGGCATTTAGTGCTATAAATTTCCCTCTAAACACTGCTTTAGCTGTGTCCCAGAGATTCTGGTACGTTGTGTCTTCGTTCTCATTGGTTTCAAAGAACTTACTTGTTTCTGCCTTAATTTCGTTATGTACCCAGTAGTCATTCAGGAGCAGGTTGTTCAGTCTCCATGTAGTTGTGCGAGTTTCTGAATCCTGAGTTCTAATTTGATTGCACTGTGGTCTGAGAGACTGTTTACTATGATTTCCATTGTTTTGCATTTGCTGAGGAGTGTTTTACTTCCAATTATGTGGTCAATTTTACAATAAGTGCAATGTGGTACTGAGAAGAATTTATATTCTGTTGATTTGGGGCAGAGAGTTCTGTAGATGTCTGTTAGGTCTGCTTGGTCCAGAGCTGAGTTCAAGTCCTGAATATCCTTGTTAATTTTCTGTCTTGTTGATCTAATACTGACAGTGGGGTGTAAAAGTCTCCCATTATTATTGTGTGGGAGTCTAAGTCTCTTTGTAGGTCTCTAAGAATTGCTTTATGAATCTGGGTACTCCTGTATTGGGTGCATATATACTCAGGATAGTTAATCTTGTTGCACTGATTCCTTTACCATTATGTAATGCCCTTCTTTGTCTTTTTGGATCTTTGTTGGTTTAAAGTCTGTTTCATCAGAGACTAGGATTGCAATGCCTGCTTTTTTATTGCTTTCCATTTGCTTGGGAAGTATTCCTTCATCCCTTTATTTTAGCTTATGTGTGTCTTTGCGCATGAGATGGGTCTCCTGAACACGGCACATGGATGGGTCTTAACTTTTTATCCAATTTGCCAGTCTGTGTCTTTCAATTGGGACATTTAGCCCGTTTACATTTAAGGTTAATATTGTTACGTGTGAATTTGATCCTATCATTGTGATGCTAGCTGTTTATTTTACCCATTGGTTGATGCAGTTTCTTCATAGTGTCAAGAGTCTTTACAATTTGATATGTCTTTGCAGTAACTGGTACCGGTTTCTCCTTTCCATATTTAGTGCTTCCTTCAGGAGCTCTTGTAAGGCAGGCCTGGTGGTGACAGAATCTCTCAGCATTTGCTTGTCTGTAAAGATTTCATTTCTCCTTCGCTTAGGAAGCTTAGTTTGGCTGGATATGAAATTCTGGGTTGAAAATTCTTTTCTTTAAGAATGTTGAATATTGGCCCCCACTCTCTTCTGGCTTGTAGGGTTTCTGCAGAGAGATCCGCTGTTAGTCTGATGGGCTTCCCTTTGGGGGTAACCTGACCTATCTCTCTGGCTGCCCTTAACATTTTTTCCTTCATTTCAACCTTGGTGAACCTGATGATTATATGTCCTGGAGTTGCTCTTCTCAAGGAGTATCTTTGTGGCGTTCTCTGTATTTCCTGAATTTGAATGTTGGCCTGGCTTGGTAGGTTGGGGAAGTTCTCCTGGATAATATCCTGGAGGGAGTTTTCCATCTTGGTTCCATTCTCCCTGTCACTTTCAGGTACGCCAATCAAATGTAGGTTTGGTCTCTTCACATAGTCCCATATTTCTTGGAGGCTTTGCTCATTCCTTTTCATTCTCTTTTCTCTAATCTTGTCTTTACACTTTATTTCATTATGTTGATCTTCAATCTCTGATATCCTTCCTTCTGCTTGATCGATTCAGCTATTCATACTTGTGTATGCTTCATGAAGTTCTTGTGCTGTGTTTTTCAGTTCCATCGGGTCGTTTATGTTCTTCTCTAAACTGGTTATTCTGGTTACCAATTCCTCTAACCTTTTATCAAAGTTCTCAGCTTCCTTGCATTGGGTTAGAACATGCTCCTTTAGATCGGAAGATTTTCTTGTTACCCACCTTCTGAAGCCTACTTCTGCCAATTCGTCAAACTCATTCTCCATCCAGTTTTGTTTCCTGGCTGGCGAGGAGTTGTGATCCTTTGGAGGAGAAGAGGCGTTCTGGTTTTTGGAACTTTCAGCCTTTTTGCGCTGGTTTTTCTTCATCTTCGTGGATTTATCTACCTTCGGTCTTTGATGCTGGTGACCTTTGGATGGGGTTTTTGTGTGGACATCCTTTTTGTTGATGTTGATGCTATTCCTTTCTGTTTGTTAGTGTTCCTTCTAACAGTCAGGCCCCTCTGCTGCAGGTCTGCTGGAGTTTGCTGGAGGTCCACTCCAGACCCTGTTTGCCTGGGTATCATACAGCAGAGGCTGCAGAACAGCAAAGGTTGCTGCCTGTTCCTTCCTCTAGCAGCTTCGTCCCAGAGAGGCACCTGCCAGATGCCCGCTGGAGCTCTCCCGCATGTAGTCAACCCCTGCTGGAAGGTGTCTCCCAGTCAGGAGGCACGGGTGTCAGGGACCCACTTGAGGAGGCAGTCTGTCCCTTGGCAGAGCTCGAGCGCTGTGCTGAGATATTTGCCCCTCTCTTCAGAGCTGGCAGGCAGGAGCATTTAAGTCTGCTGCAGCTGTGCCCACAGTCGCCCCTTCCCCCAGGAAGAATTTGTATTTCTACATGTTCCCGGGTGATGCTGATGCTGCTAGTCTGCACAAAATACTACGAAACACTCTTCCATGGTTTTAAATGAGAGAACAATGGTGCTAATGACACAGAACAGTTTATTAAATCTACTTCAGTGTTCCAATTTTATATCCTTTATTAAATATGGAAATATCCAATGTCAAGTAATTTGTAGTGTAAACACAAATTGGACAGAGGTTCAATTTATAAACAAGTAAAATTAAGTATCCCCTCAAATGGCTTCTTATAGATTATATTTGGCAAGCTTTATTAGAGGGAAAGAAAAGGGCATCTCAGCCTAAAATAAATAAATGATAGTCATCTCCTCTCTTCAACACCAGTCTTGTTACTATTATCTTTTGTGGCTCCTATAGAGTTTTTCTTCCTCTTTACCAGGCTTACTTACCCTTTCTTATCCTTTCCCACACACTTTTCCCCAACCTGGCTATAAACACCTACAATTAAATACAAACAGATTCATTCAAATATAAATTAACTTACACACAGAGCATATATACACAGTTTTATATCCACTAATTTTATTAATACCATGCTGAGGTGGAAGAGTGAAATCTGAATTAGTAAGAGAACTGGATTTTGGCAGAGCCTGAGAGTGGAGAGATTCTTACATAATAGAAATAGTAATGCCAAGGCCAAGAGGATTATAGGGTAAGTTTAGAAACCAGAACCCCAGATGGGATTTATTTTTAGTTGAAAAGGTAACTTACACTGAAGAGTCATGCAGAATGTTAACACACTATGTTAATGGAACTTGAATCCTTTGCTCAGATTAGTGAATGAAAACCAAACTACAGGATGTGACATTCAGCTATTAAGAAAAGAAAAATAACAGACTGCAGCTGTTCTCAAGTCCCTGAATATCAAGGCATTGTGTCCAGAGACAGGCTTTCTGCCTGTTCTCACAGATGGTTATTAAAATATAATTCAAAAAGAGAAAATCAATAACTGTGGTGATGAGGGATTAATTAAATCTTAAACTGACATTATAAATAGAGGCAAATCTTTGTTCTATCATATGCAACTTTTTCTGCAATATAGAATATCATAATAGAGTGAAAAAAGCCAAAATAAATTTATCAGTGAAAATCTATCATTTAGGGTTCATTCAGTGAATACTTATGAACACTTTGCTGAACTGATAAGCAGTAATCATTTTCCCTTTCTTTTAATATACTGCCGCCAATTTTAGTCGGTTGCTTAGAAACATTAAGTAAAACACTAGAAGCCAATGTAAGAAGAATAAGGGCTGTGGTGGGGGTTGGCAGTATATTCAAAAATGTGAAGATCAGAATATAACTATGTGTAAGGGTGTGAGATTATCATCCAAATTTTGCTAGCTCACTGTTTTCACAGACGTCACAACTCTCGTCGGAAACTGGGAAAATGCAGCTTTCTACAACTATATTCGACAAAACAAAGACTGACATTTTCAATTGGCCACATGATTAGGGGACTGATAACTGTTCCTGGCTAGCCAGCACAGATGGCAACAGCAGCATTGGAGGTAAAGAAAAGTCTTTATGAAGATTGGAGGTTCAGTAGGAAGAACCTGGGCTTCCCCTTCCTTATCCCTCTACTGCTAGAGAGGAAGTAGTGATATAAAAAGTTTGCTGCTGGTTACACGCTCTTGGAAAATGCTGTGCCTTGAGTTTCATTATAAATAATTTTTGATTAAGTAAGTCATAAGTAATGAAAAAGCAGTCTTAGCAGTATGGGACCAAGTCATATTGCTGGCTGGGTTGTGAAATTTGTTAACTTTAGATAAGCAACTAAAGTCCCTCGGCCTCAGTTTAGACATTATACAATGAAAGAAGAGGGAGTGGCTGGCAAGTCAGCCAAATAGGAACAGCTCCGGTCTGCAGCTCCCAGTGAGATCAACGCAGAAGACAGGTGATTTCTGCATTTCCAACTGAGGTACCCAGCTCATCTCACTGGGACTGGTTAGACAGTGGGTGCAGAATGTGGGGGGCAGGGTAAGGCATCACCACATCCGGGAAGCACAAGGGATCAGAGAACTCCCTCCCCTAGCCAAGGGAAGGTGTGAGAGACTGTGCCCTGAGGAACGGTGCACTCTCGCCAGATGCTACATTTTTTCCATGGTCTTCACACCCTGAAGACAAGGAGATTCTCTTGGGTGCCTGTGCCATCAGGGCCCTGGGATTCAAGCACAAAACTGGGTGGCCATTTGAGCAGACACCGTACTTGCTGCAGGAATTTTTTTTTTTTAATACCCCAGTGGCGCCTAGAACACCAGCGACACAGAACCATTCACTGCCCTGAAAAGGGGGCTGAAGCCACGGAGCCAAGGGGTCTAGTTCAGCAGATTCCACATATACAGAGCCCAAGCAGCTAAGATCCAATGGCTTGAAATTCTCGCTGCCAGCACAGCAGTCTGAAGACGACCTGGGACACTCCAGCTTAGTAGCGGGGGCGGGGTGTCCGCTATTACTGAGTCTTGAGTAGGGAGTTTTCCCCTCACAGTGTAAACAAAGCCACTGGGAAGCTTAAACTAGGCAGAGCCAACCTCAGTTCAGCAAAGCCTTTGTAGCCAAACTGCGTCTCTAGATTCTTCCCCTCTGGGAAGGGCATCCCGGAAAGAAAGGCAGCAGCCCCAATCAGGGGCTTATACATCAAACTCCCATCTCCCTGGGACGGAGAATCTGGGGAAAGAGGTCACTGTGGGCACAGCTGCAGCAGACTTAAATGCTCCTGCCTGCCAGCTCTGAAGAGAGGGGCAAATATCTCAGCACAGCGCTCGAGCTCTGCCAAGGGACAGACTGCCTCCTCAAGTGGGTCCCTGACACCCGTGCCTCCTGACTGGGAGACACCTTCCAGCAGGGGTTGACTACATGCGGGAGAGCTCCAGCGGGCATCTGGCAGGTGCCTCTCTGGGACGAAGCTGCTAGAGGAAGGAACAGGCAGCAACCTTTGCTGTTCTGCAGCCTCTGCTGTATGATACCCAGGCAAACAGGGTCTGGAGTGGACCTCCAGCAAACTCCAGCAGACCTGCAGCAGAGGGGCCTGACTGTTAGAAGGAACACTAACAAACAGAAAGGAATAGCATCAACATCAACAAAAAGGATGTCCACACAAAAACCCCATCCAAAGGTCACCAGCATCAAAGACCGAAGGTAGATAAATCCACGAAGATGAAGAAAAACCAGCGCAAAAAGGCTGAAAGTTCCAAAAACCAGAACGCCTCTTCTCCTCCAAAGGATCACAACTCCTCGCCAGCCAGGAAACAAAACTGGATGGAGAATGAGTTTGACGAATTGGCAGAAGTAGGCTTCAGAAGGTGGGTAACAAGAAAATCTTCCGATCTAAAGGAGCATGTTCTAACCCAATGCAAGGAAGCTGAGAACTTTGATAAAAGGTTAGAGGAATTGGTAACCAGAATAACCAGTTTAGAGAAGAACATAAACGACCCGATGGAACTGAAAAACACAGCACAAGAACTTCATGAAGCATACACAAGTATGAATAGCTGAATCGATCAAGCAGAAGGAAGGATATCAGAGATTGAAGATCAACATAATGAAATAAAGTGTAAAGACAAGATTAGAGAAAAGAGAATGAAAAGGAATGAGCAAAGCCTCCAAGAAATATGGGACTATGTGAAGAGACCAAACCTACATTTGATTGGCGTACCTGAAAGTGACAGGGAGAATGGAACCAAGATGGAAAACACCCTCCAGGATATTATCCAGGAGAACTTCCCCAACCTACCAAGCCAGGCCAACATTCAAATTCAGGAAATACAGAGAACGCCACAAAGATACTCCTTGAGAAGAGCAACTCCAGGACATATAATCATCAGGTTCACCAAGGTTGAAATGAAGGAAAAAATGTTAAGGGCAGCCAGAGAGATAGGTCAGGTTACCCCCAAAGGGAAGCCCATCAGACTAACAGCGGATCTCTCTGCAGAAACCCTACAAGCCAGAAGAGAGTGGGGGCCAATATTCAACATTCTTAAAGAAAAGAATTTTCAACCCAGAATTTCATATCCAGCCAAACTAAGCTTCCTAAGCGAAGGAGAAATGAAATCTTTACAGACAAGCAAATGCTGAGAGATTCTGTCACCACCAGGCCTGCCTTACAAGAGCTCCTGAAGGAAGCACTAAATATGGAAAGGAGAAACCGGTACCAGTTACTGCAAAAACATACCAAATTGTAAAGACTTTTGACACTATGAAGAAACTGCATCAACCGATGGGCAAAATAAACAGCTAGCATCACAATGACAGGATCAAATTCACACGTAACAATATTAACCTTAAATGTAAATGGGCTAACTGCCCTGATTGAAAGACACAGACTGTCAAGACCCAGGCCGGGCGTGGTGGCTCACGTCTGTAATCCCAGCACTTGGGAGGCTGAGGCGGGCGGATCATGAGGTCAGGAGATTGAGACCGTCCTGGCTAACACAGTGAAACCCCGTCTCTACTAAAATTACAAAAAATTAGCCAGACATGGTGTTGGGCAGCTGTAATCCCAGCTACTCTGGAGGCTGAGGCAGGAGAATGGCATGAACCTGGGAGGCAGAGCTTGCAGTGAGCCAAGATTGTGACACTGCACTCTAGCCTGGGTGATGGAGCGCGACTCCTTCTCAAAAAAAATAAATAAATAAAAATAAAAGTCAAGACCCATCTGTGTGCTGTATTCAGGAGACCCATCTTATGTGCAAAGACACACATAGGCTAAAATAAAGGGATGGAGAAATATTTCCCAAGCAAATGGAAAGCAATAAAAAAGCAGGCGTTGCAATCCTAGTCTCTGATGAAACAGACTTTAAACCAACAAAGATCCAAAAAGACAAAGAAGGGCATTACATAATGGTAAAGGAATCAGTGCAACAAGATTAACTATCCTGAGTATATATGCACCCAATACAGGAGTACCCAGATTCATAAAGCAATTCTTAGAGACCTACAAAGAGACTTAGACTCCCACACAATAATAATGGGAGACTTTTACACCCCACTGTCAGTATTAGATCAACAAGACAGAAAATTAACAAGGATATTCAGGACTTGAACTCAGCTCTGGACCAAGCAGACCTAACAGACATCTACAGAACTCTCTGCCCCAAATCAGCAGAATATAAATTCTTCTCAGCACCACATTGCACTTATTGTAAAATTGACCACATAATTGGAAGTAAAACACTCCTCAGCAAATGCAAAACAATGGAAATCATAGTAAACAGTCTCTCAGACCACAGTGCAATCAAATTAGAACTCAGGATTCAGAAACTCGCACAACTACATGGAGACTGAACAACCTGCTCCTGAATGACTACTGGGTACATAACGAAATTAAGGCAGAAACAAGTAAGTTCTTTGAAACCAATGAGAACGAAGACACAACGTACCAGAATCTCTGGGACACAGCTAAAGCAGTGTTTAGAGGGAAATTTATAGCACTAAATGCCCACAGGAGAAAGTGGGAAAGATCTAAGATCGACACCCTAACATGACAATTAAAAGAACTTAGAGAAGCAAGAGCAAACAAATTCAAAAGCTAGCAGAAGATGAGAAATAACCAAGGTCAGAGCAAAACTGAAGGAGATGGAGACACGAAAAACCCTTCAAAAAAAACCAGTGAATCCAGGAGCTGGTTTTTTGAGAAGGTTAACAAACTAGGTAGACCACTAACCAGACTAATGAAGAAGAAAAGAGAGAAGAATCAAATAGACACAATAAAAAACGATAAAGGGAATATCACCACTGATCCCACAGAAATACAGACTACCATCAGAAAATAGTATAAACACCTCTACGCAAATAAACTAGAAAATCTAGAAGATGGATAAGTTCCTGGACACATACACACTCCCAAGACTAAACCAGGAAGAAGTTGAATCTCTGAATAGACCAATAACAAGTTCTGAAATTGAGGCAGTAATTAGTAGCCTACCAATCAAAAAAAGGCCAGGACCAGACAGAGTCACAGGTGAATTCTACCAGAGGTACAAAGAGGAGCTGTTACCATTCCTTCTGAAACTACTCTAAACAATAGAAAAAGAGGAACTCCTCCCTAACTCATTTTATGAGGCCAGCGTCATCCTGATACCAAAACCTGGCAGAGACACAACAAAAAAGAAAATTTCAGGCCAATATCCCTCATGAACATCGAAGTGAAAATCCTCAGTAAAATACTGGCAAAGCAAATGTAGCAACACATCAAAAATCTTATCTAGCAAGTCAAATGACTTATCCACCATGATCAAGTTGGCTTCATCCCTGGAATGCAAGGCTGGTTCAACATACACAAATCAATAAACGTAATCCATTTAAATAGAACCAATGACAAAAACCACATGATTACCTCTATAGCTGTATAAAACCTCGATAAAATTCAACACTTTTTTATGCTAAAAATCTCTCAATAAACTAGGTGTTGATGGAGTGTTTCTCAAAATAATTAGAGCTATTTATGGCAAACCCACAGTCAATATACTGAATGGGTAAAAGCTGGAAGCATTTTCTTTGAGAACTGACACAAGACAAGGATTCCCTCTCTCACTACTCCTATCAACATATTACTGGAAATTTTGGCCAGGGCAATCAGGCAAGAAAGAGAAATAAAGGTCATTTAAATAGGAAGAGAGGAAGTCAAATTTCCTCTGTTTAGGGATGACATGATTGCATATTTAGAAAACTGCATCCTCTCAGCCAGAAATCTCCTTAAGCTGATAAGCAACTTCAAAGTCTCAGGATACAAAATCAGTGTGCAAAAATCACAAGCATTCCTATACACCAATAATAGACAAACTGAGGGCCAAATCATGAGTGACCCCCATTCACAATTGCTACAAAGAGAATAAAATACCTAGCAATATAACTTACAAAGGATGTGAAGGACCTCTTCAAGGAGAACTATAAATCACTGCTCAAGGGAAGAAGAGAGAACACAAACAAATGGAAAAACATTCCGTGCCGATGGATAGGAAGAATCAATATCGTGAAAATGGTCATACTGCCCAAAGTAATTTATAGATTCAATGCTGTCCCATCAAGCTACCATTGACTTTCTTCACAGAATTAGAAAAAACTAATTTACATTTCATATGAAACCAAAAAGCCCATATAGTCAAGACAATCCTAAACAAAAAGAACAAAGCTGAAAGCATCATGCTTCCTGACTTCAAAATACAAGGCTGCAGTAACTAGAACAGCCTGGTACTAGTACCAAAACAGATATATAAACCAATGGAACAGAATAGAGACTTCAGAAATAATGCCACACATCTATAATAATCTGATCTTTGACAAACCTGACAAAAACAAGCAATGGGGAAAGGATTCCCTGTTTAATAAATGGTGTTGGGGAAACTGGCTAGCCATATGCAGAAAACTGAAACTGGACCCCTTCCTTACACCTCATACAAAAATTAAGATGGATTAAAAACTTAAACATAAAACCTAATACCATAAAAACACTAGAAGAAAACCTAGACAATACCATTCAGGACATAGGCGTGGGCAAAGACTTCATGACTAAAACACCAAAAGCAATGGCAACAAAAGCCAAAATTGACAAATGGCATCTAATTAAACTAAAGAGCTTCTAAACAGTAAAAGAAACTGTCATCGGAGTGAAGAGGCAATCTACAGAATGACAGAAAATGTTTACAATCTATCCATCTGACAAAGGGCTAATATCCAGAATCTACAAGGAAGTTAAACAGATTTACAAGAAAAAAACAACCCCATCAAAAAGTGGGCAAAGGATATGAACAGACATTTTCCAAAAGAAGACATTTATGCAGCCAACAAACATATGAAAAAAAGCTCATTATCACTGGTCATTAGAGAAATGCAAATCAAAACCACAATGAGATACCATCTCATGCCAGTTAGAATGGCAATCAGTAAAAAGTCAGGAAATAGATGCTGGAGAGGATGTGGAGACATAGGAATGCTTTTACACTGTTGGTGGGAGTGTAAATTAGTTCAACCATTGTGGAAGATGGTGTGGCGATTCCTCAAGGATCTAGAACCAGAAATAGCATTTAGCCTAGCAATCCCATTACTGGGTTTTATCCCTTTACCACCCAAAGGATGATAAATAATTCTATAAAGACACATGCACACATATGTTTATTACAGCACTGTTCGCAATAGTGACTGGGAACCAACCCAAATGCCCATCAGTGATAGACTGCATAAAGAAAGTATGGCACATATGCACCATGTAATACTGTGCAGCCCTGAAGAAGGATGAGTTCATGTCCTTTGCAGGGACATGGATGAAGCTGGAAAGCATTATTCTCAGCAAACTATCACAGGAACGGAAAACCGAATACCACGTGTTCTCACTCATTAAGTGGGAGTTGAACAATGAGAACACATGTACACAGGGAGGGGAACATCACACACTGGGGCCTGTCAGTGGGTTGGGGCTAGGGGAGGGATAGCATTAGGAGAAATATGTAATGTAGATGATGGGTTGATGGGTACAAGAAACCACCATGGCACATGTATACCTATGTAACAAACCTGCACATTCTGCACATGTATTCCAGAACTTAAAGTATAATAATAAAAAATATACAAGTTCTTGTGCCCCACTCCAGACCGACTGAATCACAAAGTTTGGGGAGGGCCCAGTAGTCCATGTTTAGCAAGCTTTCCAGGTTATTCTGATTTACAGTAAGTTTGGAAACCATTGCTGTTGTATAAAAAAATGAGCATGTTTATACTATCTTCTAATATGGAAGTTTAATATAAACCCCCACACTAATGAAATTTATCTTTGCTTATTGAAGTTGATGGTAGAGCCAAGGATAGATGCTTGAATAGGAGGGTAGGTAAAGAAGGAAGGAAGACCTTATTAGCTCTGTTACTTTTGTGACTATTGATATCCCTGTGTTTGCATAGTAGAAAATATATCCCAATTATGTTACAATAGAATTAAATTATATGTGTATATTTCATTATTGTAGACCTTAAAATTTATAAGATATCAATCATTCTGTTGTTTTAGAAGTCTTAATACTTGAGAAATTACAACAATCACAGTAAAAAGCTTTGTAGATGGGCTCAACAACAGAATGGAGGGGATAGGAATCAATGAACTGAAAGACAGGACAATAGAAATTATCTAGTCTTAACAATAGAAAATAGACTGAAAAATCAACAGAGTCTCAGGGACCTCAGATACTATAACAAAAGGTGTTACAATCCTATTATCAGAGTCCCAGAAGAAGAGGAAAAGACAGTAGGGCTGAAAAAGTAACCAAGTCATGACTGAGAATTTTCTACATTTGGTGAAAGACATAAACCTGCAGATTCAAGAAGCTAAATAAACCTCATTCAGAAGAAATCCAAAGAAATCCACAGCAAGAAGCATCATAATTAAACCTGTCAAAACTGAATACCGACAAAAAGATCTTGAAAGCAGCCAGGAAAAAATGACACGTTAAGGAAGATGCTGTAGTTTGAGTATTTGTTTCCATCACAATTCATGTTGAAATATCCCCAATGTAGCTGTATTGAGAGGCGGGACCTTTAAGTGGTAATTGGGTCATGAGGGCTCTGCTCTTATGAATAGATGAATCCATTCATGGGTTAATGGATTCATGGGTTATCATGGGAATTGGACTGGTGGCTTTATAAGAAGAGGATTAGATATTCGAGCTAACATACTCAGCCCCCTCACCATGTGATGCCCTGCACCCCCTTAGGATTCTGAAGAGTCCCTGTTAGAAAGAAGGCCCTCACCAAGCCCCTCTTGCAGTCCCTCAAAAAAAAAAAAAGGCATTGAAATAACAGATTTATCATCAATAACCATGGAGGCCGCCAGAAGGATATGCCACTAAATTTTTCAAATGCTAAAAGGACTGTCACTGTAGAATGCTATACCTGATGAAAATATTTTTCAGGAATGGAGGGAAGGGAAATCAAGACATTTTCTGATGAAGAAAAACTAAGAATTTGTTGCCACTACATTTACTCTAAAAGAATAAAGGAGTTCTCTAAACAGAAAGGAAACAAAAGAAGGAAACTTGAGATGTGAGGAAAGAGGAAAGAAGGTGATAAACAAAAGTATGGATAAATACAATAGACTTCTCCTCTTATGTTTTCTAAATTATATTTGGTAGTTGAAACAAAAATTGTAACACAGGGGTGGTTCTAAATGTATATAAAGGAAAAAAGAAAATTATGGCTGAGTTCAGTGACTCACACCTGTAACCCCAGTGTTTTGGGAGGCCAAGACAGGAGGATGGCTTGAGGCCAAGAGTTTGAGACCAGCTTGAGGAACATAGCGAGACTTTGTCTCCATAAAAATTTTAAAAATTAGTCAGGCTTTTGGTGCATGCCTGTAGTCCTAGCTACTCAGGAGGCTGACATAGGAAAATCACTTTAGCCCAGGTGTTTGAGGCTGCAGTTAGCCATGGTCACACCACCACACCCATCCTGAGTGAAAGAGCAAGACCCTGTCACATACACAAAAAGAAAATTATAAACAGGGGAAGGTAAAGGAGGTAGGATTTCTGACTTCATTCCAACTGGTAAAATGACGATGTGAGTAGCATGTGACAAATTATTATATGTAATGTAATATCTAGAGAAACCTCTCAGAAACACTATATATAAATCAAAAGAGAATTCTAGAAAATGTTTAACCTGCAGAAAGGAACCTGCAGGAAAAATAACAAATAAGCAGAGAGAACAAATAGAAAATAAAATCACAGACTTAGGCTCTACCTTATTAAAAATTACATTAAATGTAAATAGTCTAAATAAAAGATATTGTCAGAGTGAACAAAAAACATGACCCAACTGTATTCTATTTATAAGAACTTCGCTTCAAATATAACAGTATAAGCAAGTTTTAAGTAAATGGATAGAGGAAGACATTTATGTAAACATCAATCGAAGAAAACAGAAATGACTGCATTAATATCAGATAAAGTGGACTTAGAACAAAGAAAATTCATGGAGACAGAGGGGAACATTATATAATGATAAAAGGGATAATCACTCAAAATATGTAGCGATCACAAGTGTGTATAAACCAAACAGCAGAGCTGTAAAAACTGCGGGGGGAAACTGGTAGACCTGAATGCAGAAACAAAAGAATCCACAGTTAGGTATTGAAGACTCCAACTGTAAGTGTATATTTGATGGAACTAGCTAGAAAATCAATAAGTATATAGAGTAACTCAGTGCCACCATCAACCAACAGCACATTTATAGCACGCTCTATCCAACAACAGAATACACATGGCATTTCAAGTGCCAATGGGACATATAGCAAAATGGATCATATTCTGGGCCATGAAACAACTGAAATTTTAAAGAATTGAGATAATGTAAAGTATGTTTTCTGACTAGTCAAATTAGAAATCAGTAACAGAAAATAACAGGAGCGTCTCCAAAATACTTGGAAATTAAACAACTTCCAAATAATTCATTGGTCAAAGATGAAGTCTTAAGGGAGGTTAAAAAATGGATGGGATGGAATGAAAATAAAAATATGATACAACATATCAAATGCTGTGGGATACTGCTATAGCAGTGCTGAGAGGGAAATTTATAGCAGTCATGCATACATTAGAAAAGGGGGAAATTTTCAAAACAAATATCTAAGCCTTTAGCTCATGGACCTAGGAAAAGAAGAGAATATCAGCCCAAAGTAAGCAGGAAGGAGGAAATATAAAGATAAAATCAGTGAAACTGAAAACAAACATTGAGAAAATGAAACAAAGAGATGGCTCTTTGATAAGATCAGTAAAATTAATAAACCTCTAGAAAGACGGACATAAAAAGGTAGATTATCAGTATCATAAATGAAATAGGAGATATTACAACAGACCCTGTCAACATCAGAAAAGATAATAAGGGAATACTACAAACAACTGTACGCACATAAATTACAGATGAAATGGACCAGTTCCTCAAAAAACAAAAGCTATTGCAACTCATCCAGTTTGAAATAATTTGCATAGTTCTATAACCACTAAGGAAATTGATTTCTAGTTTTAAAACTTTAAAAAAGAATATTCACGTCTGGGTGGTCACCCAGGAGAATTCTGGCAAATGTTTGAAGAATTAACACCATTTCTGTACAATCTCTACCAGAAAATAGATGAAAAGGGAACATTTCTTTTTCATTTTACACAGCTGGTATTACATTGATAAAACCAGATAACGATAGTTAAAAAAAAAAATTTATAGACTATAGACCAATATCCCTCATGAATATAGGTGGCAGAAGTCCTTAACAAAGTATTAGCAAATAAAATTCAGCAATATATAAAAAGAGTTATACACCATTACCAAAAGGTCACTCCAGGGATGCTAGATGGTTCAGTTTTAAAAATATCAATTAATGTAATCCACCATACTAACATGCTTAAGAATGATTCCATGCAGTAAAATAACTTGACAAAATCCAACACCTATTCATAATGAAAAAAATTAAAACTCCCAGAAAAATAGAAGAGGGACTTTTTCCTTTACTTGATAAACAGCATCTAGAAAAAACCTGCAATTAATGTTTTATGTAATTGTGAAAGACTGAGTGCTTTTACCTTAAGTTTGGGAACAAGGCAAGGATGTCTGCTCTTAGCACTCTTATTCAACATGCTAAGAATCAGAGGGAGTACCCTTTTATTGGTAAAGCTTACCCTTTTTCTTCATGGCTAAATATTTAGTGCTTTCCCTTTTAAGAGTACGCACTTAAGAGTGAGAATAATGCAAGGATGTTTGTTCTAACTCTTATTCTTCTCGGTGCTGCAAATTTTAGCCGATACAAGAAGACAAAAAGAAGAAAAAAGACATACAGATTAGAAAATAAGGAATAAGACTGTCCCTATTTGCAGATGGCATGATTGTCTATGCAAAACAAAAAACAAAACAAAAAAAAAAACCATGAAATCTCAAAAATAAACCTTCCTAGAATTAATAAGTGAGTTCAGTAAGGTTAAAGAATACAAGATAAACATACAAAAGTCAGTTATATTTCTTTATGCTAACAATGAACGCATGGACACTAATGTGAAAATACATATCATTGGTAATTACTTAAAAAAGAATAAAAGGTTTAAGTCTAGCAAACATTACCAAATATGTATGCTTAGAATTATACCATGCTGGTGAAAGAAATTAAGATCTAAGTAAGTGTAAAGGCATACTGTGTTCATGTATTAGAACGCTTATTGTAGTAAAGATGCCAGTTTTCCCCAAATTGATACACAAGTTCTCCCCAAATTGATACAAAAAGGAATTTCATGCATTTCCTGTCAAAATTCCGGTAAGTTTTTTGTTGATATAGATAAGATCATTTTCAAATTTACCTGAAATGGCAGAAGAACTGGAATGGGTAAAACTGTTTTTTAAAAGAAGTATAAAGTTGAAAGAATCAGTCTACCTGATTTTTATTATATAGCTACAATAATCATACATTGAAATATTCCCTGAAAGATGACTTTTGGGAAGAGGGGAGAGGAAAGAAATGCCAAATTACATTAACAGACAATTTTGAGGGAGAAGGGAAAAAGGGAAGAAGCTCTATATTAAGTATACACATCAATGTAAGATACAGCCTAATATGTGTTGTGAGTGAAGTGGGGGAGTGGGGGAATAAGCTCTCCAGTAAAGGTCCTTCACTATGGTTGATTTTTCTTTAATCTCAAAGTGAATGTAATACAAAATAATTCATTTATTTTCTGTTGATGTTGAATTAATCTTGTATTTTATAATTTGGAAAAGTTTAATGATTCATTATTTTGAATGTCTTTTTATACTTCACAGTGAGAGACCAACCACCAATTTGCCTTGATGTTAGACAAAAACAGCGTGTATCTATGGATGCATCATCATCCGAAATGAAGGCCCCAGTCCTTCCAGAACCTATTCTTCCTATCCAGCCCAAAACTATGAAAGACTTTCAGTAAGTTTCAGCTCACTATTATATGTAAATGTATAATCATCTGCATGTCAGCACTTTACATAATTTAATATATTTATTTGAGAAATTAATTTAACTTTTGAATCATTATAAGGTGTTAGCCAAGAGGACCTCAAAAGATTTTATGTCTCAAGTTGAAGGTGAAAGAAAACAAATGTATGAATAACAGGTAAGAGTTAGATAGGCTGTAGCAAAATAAAGGAAATGCTAAGTAAGAGTCTATGAGTCAAAACAAAAAGATAAAGGTGGTAATTAAATAATAGACTGTTACCATTTTTAAAAATAAGAGTTCATTTATGATGTGACACATACTATAAAAGTTATGTCACCATTCAAAAAATCCAGATGCATATTTGAAGGACTAAATGGGAATGATAAAGACAGAATGTAAACAAAGTCTCCAGAAGTTTAGCTATGAAGGGAAGGAAAGAGTGATAGTTGAAAGAGACATGTTAAGAATGATCTTTTTTAAAAGTAAGTAAATGAGAAAGTTAAAGCTGGATTAATATCTTAATCCAATTAAGAATTATAAATCCATAAACTATATTAACTGGGACATATTTCTTTATTTGGTTTCAGTATTTCGTATTGCATATTTGGTGGCATTTATTAAAAAGTAGTGCTAGTTTATCTGAATATTTCTATATATATATATATGGTTAATGTATGTTTTCATTTTAGGGAAGATGTAGAAAAAGTTAAGTCATCAGGAGATTGGAAAGCAGTACATGATTTTTATCTAACAACATTTGATTCTTTCCCAGAATTAAATGCTGCATTTAAGGTAATTATACATAAAACACATTTTTCATTTTACTTTTAGTTTAAAATTTTCCAGAAATGATAAATTTACCTCATTTATACCCCATATTGATTTAAACATGCGTATGTATGTATTGATTTCAGAAATTATACAGTACATACAATTATGTAATACTACACATACTATGTAAGTATATGGATTTTTTTTTTGAGAGGGGGTTGTTTTGTTTTGTTTTGAGATGGGGTCTCACTCTGTTGCCCAGGCTGGAGTGCAGTGGTGCAATCTCAGCTCACTGCAACCTCCGCCTCCTGGGTTCACGCAATTCTTGTGCCTTAGCCTCCTGAGTAGCTGGGATTACAGGTGCCTGCTGCCACACCCGGCTAATTTTTGTATTTTTAGTAGAAACGGGGTTTCACCATGTTGGCCAGGCTGGTCTTGAACTCCTGACCTCAGGTGACCCCTCCCATGTCAGCCTCCGAAAACACTGGGATTACAGATATAAGCCCAGCCCTTAAATATTGTTTTTACTCGCTCTGATATTCATGTTTAACTCCATACCTTCAGTTTTAAAAAAGGTATTAAAATAATCTTTGTACATTTCTTTTTATTTTCAGAAATTTTGCCCTAACAGTTCTTTTTTATTATCAGACTAAAAAATAGTCGAAATTATGAAGAAATAGTATGATTCAAATTTTACTAAGAATAGTCTTCAAAATGTTGAATATACTTAATTCTTAAATTGAATTTGCAGAAAGATGCCACTGCCTCATTTAACACCATTGAAGACTCTGGGATTAATGCTAAATTTGTGAATGCTGTGTATGATACCTTACTTAATACTGTAAGTATTATGACATGCAAGTAATATTATTCTGTCTCTTCTGTATTCTCAAAAGCAGCCACACAAATATTGTAAAAATCACCTTATAACATAATTACCTTAGAAACTCTGATACAATATTACATTAAATGTAGCTGGAATTCTCAGAAAGTTAAATTATTTTATTCTTTCATTTTTAAATTATGAATTAAGCAGCAAATAGTTTTACATCCAGTCCTTTTTTAGAAAGACTTGCTAGCATCATGCTTTACTTACCCAGCAAAAGGAGGTGAGTTACTTAATTATATTGGAATTGCACTGAATCTGTAGATCAGTGGTTCTTAAACATTAGCCTATATCAGAATCACAAGAAGGTCTTGTTAAAATACAGAATTTCAGATTCAGTAGGTCTTGGGTGAAGCCCAAGAATTTTCATTTGTAACAAGTTCCCAGGATATGTTGATGCTCCTGACCCAGGGACCACATTTTGAGAACCATACTGCTATAGATCAGTTTGTGAAAAATTGACATATTTTCAATCCATAAGCATACTGTATCCTTTTAGGTACCTAGGTCTTCTTTAATTTCTCTTGGTAATGTTTTGTAGTTGTCTGGGTAGAGGTGTTACACATTTCTCATTACATGTATTTCTAGGTACTTCATGTTTTTTGATGCTATTATGATTTTATTTTCCAATTGTGACTTAATATGTGGAAATACTTTCATATATTTATCTTTATCTAAATACAGCTGACCCTTGAACAATGCAAGGGTTAGGGGCGCTAACCCCCAATGCAGTAAACAAAAAAATCTGTGCATAACTTTTGACTCCCCAGAAGCTTAACTACTAATAGCCTGTTGTTGACCAGAAGTCTTACTGATAACATAGTCAATTAACATATATTTTATGTTATATGTATTATATACTATATTCTTACAATAAAGTAAACTAAGGAAAAGGCAATGTTATTAAGAAAAAAATAAGGAAGATAAAATATATTTACTTTCTATTAAGTGCAAGTGGACTATCGTAAAGGTCTATCCTTATTCAGTAGGCTAAGGAAGAGAAGGGGTCGGTCTTGCTGTCTCAGGTGGCAGAGGTGAAAGAAAATATGTAGATAAGCAGGCTTGCACAATTCAAACCTGTATTCGAAAGTCAACTGTACTTTGCTATATTCATCCATTAATTCTAATAGTACATCAATAAATTAACTTGGATTTTCTGTGTATACAATCTTGTCATTTGTGAAAAAGGAAAGTTTTATCTCCTTCTAATCCTGTATCTTATATGGATGTATGTATGTATTTGCATTGACTGGGACCTCTTTCACAATTGTGAATAAAAGAAGTAATAGCAGACCTCTTTGTCTTATTCCCAATCTGAGTACTTCTCTATTAAATATAAACATCCTTTGTCATTGGAGAAATGAAAATAACCTTACACATCCATCAAAATTAATAAAATTGTTTCAAAAACCTTACCAAGTATTGGCAATATTGTGGAACAGTTGGAACTTTCATCCCTTGATGATGTAAGTATAAATTGGTACAACCACTTTGGAAAAATACTTGGCATGATCTACTAACATGAAGCATATGCATATTCTGTAACCCAACAATTCCATTCCTAGGTACACTCCTCTGAACTTGATTTTTTTTTTTTTGACATTTTAATTTCTTTTGAATTTAATTTGTTTTTTTGCAAACTAGGAAACAGAATCAACCTAAGGCAGTCTAGTCCTCGAGGGATCCAGGCTGAGTCTTACGATCTTCAGCAGAACGACATCATAATACAAGGTGCTAGAAATAGGGTGTAAATTTTAATAATAACCACTTCCCTACATTTTTTATTAGGAAACAGCCAAAAGTCCAATTCTTAAAGGGATGATATACAAAACATCTTAATCTACAAGGCCAGAATGACCCAGTTATATGCTGGACAACCTATTGGTGAACCAAATCAGAGCTGGCCAAGGATTGGTAAACAGAGAAAGTGTTTACGTTTTGGACACTTGCTCTGTGGCTTAAAAAATTCCTGGTTGCTGTCAGTAAGAAAGCAAGTAAAAAATATTGCAGATGGACCCACACTGATACTTGATTTTACCAAGGTCTTCCACTGGAACATGAAGGTAGAGATAAGTATAAGGTATAAGATAATTATCCCTTATCTCACTATGTTGCCCAGGCTGGTCTCAGACTCTTGGCCTCAAACAGTCCTCCTGCCTTGGCCTCCCAAAGTGTTGGAATTATAGGTGTCAGTCACCGAGACTGGCTGGGAGGGCTTTCCTTAGACTGAAGGTCAATGTAGCCATCATCTGTGCTGCAGAGCCTTGAGTATTTCTCTTTACTATTGGGGATTCTGGTAGCCAGGTTGCTACTGAATGCCATCATAACATGCTGACACAGCTACGGTTGGAGCACATACCATGCTGCCTGTGCATCAAGGGCTTGGCCATGGTTGGCCTGAGGCCCCATGACACAAGCCACCTAACAGCCACTCAGCCTACCCCAGCATGGACCAGTCCTCTCTGAGTTCTTTTGACTTGGAGTATTAATGTGTTAAATATGTTAAAAAATTAAAATACAGATATGAGGGAAAAAACCATAAAATGGAATACAAACAGAAAATAAACCTAACTGTATTTTGAATGAATACTATAACCATATTTTCCAAAACTCACTAAAGAACTTTTATACTTAGTACTTTAACTATGTAATCCTAGATCTAAATACTTAAAAAACACACACACAAAGACTGTAAACAAATCTTTAACTTTTAGTAGTTTGGGTTTTCCCCCCCCTCAGGGGTATAGACAAATAATTCTGAAATTACATTCTATGTATTGTTGAACTAAACGAATGAGTAAATATATCAATGTTGCTGGGAGTCAGATTTCTCATTTTAGATAAGGGAGATATAAATATGGGATGAGGGAAGCTAAAAACCATTCTGGGAATTGAATTAGAATTGGAGGCATTGTGATGATCTCATGGTTTTTAATAGATGTAGATACATGTAGTACATGCGAATGTGTATGTTCTAGCCCTGTGCACTGAAAGGGCCTACAGCAGTAACATCCCTTCACTATACTGAGCACTTCACTATACTTATCTTGGTTTTTAAATACCATTTCATACTAAAAGAACCACAGCTCCCTAGAGAAATGGCTAATTTTAAGACCAAGGCAGGGAAAGTACAAAATGAACCTGCATCATCTAGTTTCTCACCATTAATTACGATGTTAGCTGTAGGGGTTTTTTTTTAGGTGTTCTTTATCAAGTTGAGGAAGTTCTCCTCTATTTCTTGTTCACTGATAATTTTTTATCATGAATGGGTGTTGGATTTCATCAACTGCTTCTTTTGCATCTATTGCTATGATCACATGATTTTTCTTTTTTAGCTTGTTGATGTGATTAATTACATTAGTTGATTTTTGAGTGTTGAACCAGACTTGCATAACCTGAAATAAATCGCACTTGGTTGTGTTGTATAATTATTTTTGTATATTTTTGGTTCAATTTGCTAATACTTTGTTGAGGATTTTTTGCATCTACGTTCATAGCAGGTATTGGTCTATACTTTTCTTTCTTGTAATATCTTTCTCTTTTGAGTATTAGGTTAATGCTGGCCTCACGGACTTAGACAGTATTCTCTCTGCTTCTATTTTCTGGAAGAAATTGTAAAGAATTGGTATCATTTATTTCTTAAATATTTAGTAGAATGTACCGTTAAAGCCATCTGGGCCTGGTGCTTTCTGTTTTAGAAAGTTAACAGTTATTGATTCGGTTCCTTTAATAGACACAGGCTTATTCAGATTATCTGTTTCTCCTTATATTAATTTTGGTAGATTGTGTTTTTCAGGAACATATCTAGGTTATCATATTTGTGAGCACAGAGTTGTTCATAATAGTCATAAATTATCCTTTTAATGTCTATAGAATCAGTGTGAGAATTATCTTTCATTTGGTAAGTAGTGTTTTCTCACTTCCTTTTGTGGTTAGTCTGGCTAGAGGCTTATCACTTTTATTGATCTTGTCCAAAAAATTAGCATTTGGTTGTGTTGATTTTCCGTTCCCTTTTTTAAGTTTCATTGACTTCTCCTCTAATTTTTTATCTTGTCTTCTGCTTACCTTGGATTTAATTTGCTCTTTTGTTTTAGTTTCCTAAGGTGGACACTTAAATGATTAATTTCAGATGTTTTTTGCTAATATATTCATTCAGTGCTGTACATTTCCCCCTAAACACTGCTTTTGCTATATCTCACAAATTTTGATAGGTTGTATTTTCATTTGTTTTACAAAGCTATACATAGGCTTACCACATGATCCCTCACTTACACTCATATGTATTTACCCAAATGAGTTAACAATTTATGTTCACCCAAAAACCTGCACACAAGTGGTTACAGCAGCCTTATTAATAATTACCAAAAATGTCCTTCCATAGGTGAAGGGATAAACTGTGGTACATTCCATATCATGGAAATTATTCAGTGATAAGAAGAAATGAGATACCAAATCACAAAAAGACATGGAGAAACCTTAAATACATACTACTAATTGAAGGAAGCTAGTCTTAAAAGTCTATTAAGAATAACAGTAATGGAGATTTAGAGCCAAGATGGCCAACTAGATGCAGCCAGGAGGAACATCTGCCACGGAGAGACTGGACATCAGGAAGATTGGCACACTCCAAGCACATCTTCAGAGAGAAGGCTTTGAAATTGAACAGATGGAGGACACAGAAGCTGGGCTGAAGGGAGCTGGGAAGCCTGGGTGGGGCTACCAAGTAATGCGACTCATTCACGACCCCCAGCAACTCCTGTGGAAAGGGTGAGTTGAACAGGCAAGGAGTAGCCGCTCTTATCACGGACCTCCGGAATCCTGGCAACAGGAGATTCTATGACCCCCATGAACACTTGAGCTGGCAGGGTGAACTGCTAACACATGTAGGAGGGGTAGGACTCCACCCTGTGTGGTGCCCAGATGGTTTGGTATGAGAACATCTGTAGTGGAGCATGGCCAGGGATTCCCATCCCTCAAGGCACACCATGCTCCTCTAGGAGACTTTAACCTTGAGATAACTGTCAGACCTGGACAGAGTAGAGTATTCTTGCCTGTGAGATGGTGCCAGACCAATCTGAGTGTCCCCCTGACAGCTGACCTCTCTCAAGGCCCCAGCTTGGCCACACTCACTTGCAGTGCACCCTCAGTGCCCAACCAGGGTACTTCCTGGGGTGTAGCTCCTTCACCAGCAGACCACTCCTGACCATCATAGGTTCCAGCAGAGTGGCCCCTGCCAACACATACTAGCCTACCTGCAACTTCCCCCCACCACAACCTCCCCTCCGCAGCTTTACCAGCATGCATTTGTCCACAGCCACATTCCCACTGCTTTGCCAAGGTTTGCGAGTGAGTGGACCTCACTTCTCCCCACCAGTGTGTGTGCGTAACCCACCATGCTACTGCTGCATGAGTACATGCTGCTGCCCCCACTGGCATGTGGGCACCCAGTCATTCCACCATTGCTGCTGCAAACATGCACACAGACACTAGCAACTTGCCCCCCCACCACCCCCATGCTGCCACCAGTGCTGGTGCAAATGCATGTGCACAGAGTCCAGCATTCCTACCCCCCACCAGCACCCCACACCTACTGCACCACCACTGCTGCCAGCTCAAGAGCATGGAACAATGCCACAAGCCCACTCCCACTAGTACCTTGCTTCAGTAGATGTGTGTGCATCCCACCACATGGCTCTGAGTGGCTGCTGGCACCTGCAAGCAAGCATGGATCCAACTGCCACCACCCCAGTGAAGTGTTTTGTCTGACACCACTTATCAGAATGTTATTGCCAGTGGACCAAGAAAACTTCAGCCCTTTTGGCACAGCAGGTTCCTAACCTAGAGGGGCCAGAGAACAAAGCCAGGGGCTTGGTACCAGCACCCCCCAGAGTTAGAGCATGCAGCCCAGGAGTGCTGAGCTGAGCCTTGGCCCACTAAAATTTTCCAGAAACAGAGCCATTCAACTGAACCCACTTTATGCCACAATCAAACCCAGAAATGCATCAAAGAAGATAAAAGCAAAAAAAAAAAAAAAAAAAATCCCATTCAAAGGATAGCAGCTCCAGAAACTGAAGGAACGTCAACCCACTCAGATGAGAAAGAACCAGCACAAGAACTCTGGCAACTCAAAAAGGCAGTGTCTTCTCACCTCCAAATGACCACACTAGTTCCCCAGCAATGAATCTTAACCAGGCTGAAATGACAGAAGTAGAATTCAGAATGTGGACAGGAACAAAGATCATTGAGATTCAGGAGAAAGTAGAAGCCCAATATAAGGAATCTGAAGAATACAATAAAATAATACAGGAGATGAAAGATGAAATGACTGTTTTAAGAAAGAACCAAACTGATGTGACAGAGCTGAAAAACTCACTTCACAAATTTTACCCCATCTTTACAGAAAAATTTTTTTAAAGTTAGCTGGGTATAGTGGTGCATGCTTATAGTCCCAGGTACTTGGGAGGCTTTAGTGGGAGGATCGCTTAAGCCCAGGAGTTCAAAACTGCAGTGAGCTATCATTGTGCCACCACACTGCAGCCTGAACAACAGAGTTAGACGCTGTCTCAAAAAAAAAAAAAAAAAAAAAAAAAAAAAAAAAAAAAGAGTACAGTTGCAAACATTAACAGCAGGATTGACCAAGCTAAAGAAAGAATTTCAGAGCTCAAAGACTGATTCTCCTAAATAGCTCAGTCAAACAAAAATAAAAAATAAGAATGAACAAAGGCTACAAGAAATATGGGATTATGTAAAGAGACCAAATCTACAACTCATTGACATCTCGGAAAGAGAGGGAGAAAAAGCAAGCAATTTGGAAAACAGATTTGAGGATATCATCCATGAAAATTTCCCCAGCCTCACTAGAGAAGCCAACGTTCAAATTCAGGAAATTCAGAGAACCCCTGCAGTATACAAGATGACCATCCCCAAGACACACAGTCCTCAGATTCTCCAAAGTCAAAATGAATGAAAAAATGTTAAAGGCAGCTCCAGAGAAAGAGCAGATCACCTCCAGTGGGAACCCTATCAGGCTAACAGCAGACCTTTGGCCAGAAACCCTACGAGACAGAAGAGATTGGGAGCCTATATTCAGCGTTCTTAACAAAAAGATATTCCAACCAAAAATTTCATATACAACCAAACAAAGCTTCATAATTGAAGGAGAAATAAGATACTTTTCTGATAAGTAAATGCTAAGGGAATTCGTTACCACCAAACCTGCCTTACGAGAGATCCTTAAGGGAGTGCTAAATATGGAAAGGAAAAACTGTTACCGGCCACCACAAAAACACACTTAAGCACATAAACCATTGACACTGTAAAGCAACCACAAAATCAAGTCTGCATAATAACCAACTTAACAACATGATGACAGGAATGTAAAAAGGCTAAATGCCTACTTAAAAGGCACACAGTGGCAAGTTGGATAAGAAGAAAGACCAAACTATATGCTGTCTTCAAGAGACCCATCTCACATACAGTAACATCCATAGGCTCAAAGTAAAGCAACAGAGAAAGCTCTAGCAAGAACAATAGAAAAGAAAAAAGAGCAGCAATTGTTACTGCAATTTCAGACAAAGCAGACTTTTAAACCAACAATAATCAAGACAAGAGCATTACATAATGGTATAGAGTTCAGTTCAACAAGAAGACTTAACTATCCCAAATATATATGTACCTAATACAGGAGCACCTAGATTTATAAAGGAACTTCTTAGAGATCTACAAAGAGACTTAGATAACCACACAATAATAGTGGGAGACTTCAACACCCCACTGACAATATTAGATGATTGAGGAAGAAACTAACAAAGACACATGGGACCTGAACTTGTCATTTGACCAAATGGACCTAACAGGTATCTATAGAACTCTTCACCCCAAAACAACAGAATACACATTCTTCTGAAGTTTACAGAACACATACTTAAAGATTGACCACACAACCATAAAACAATTCTCAGCAAACTTTAAAAAAATGAATTCATACCAACCACCATTGCACAATAAAAATAGAAATCCATACTGAGAAAACCACTCAAAAGCATACAATTATAAGGAAATTAAAACAGTGTGCTCCTGAATGACTTTTGGGTAAGCAGTGAAATTAAAGCAGAAATCAAGAAATGTATTGAAACTAATGAGAACAAAGATACAACATACCAAAATCTCGGACCCAGCTAAAGCATTGTGAAAGGAAATTTTATAGATCTAAACGCCTACATCAAAATGTTAGAAAGATCTCAAATAAACGTAATATCACACCTAGAAAATCTATAGAAACAAGCACAAACTGACCCCAAAACTAACACAAGACAAATAACCAAAATCAGAGTTGAACTGAAGGAGTTCCATCCCAAGATGGAACCAGGAAGAAATGGAGACTCTGAACAGACCAATAATGAGCTCTGAAATTGATTCAGTAAGAAACAGCTTACCAACCCCCCCCCCAAAAAAAAGCCCAGAACCAGGTGGGTTCACAGCTGAATTCTACCAGATGTACAAAGAGATGGCACCATTTCTACTGAAACTATTCCAAAAAATTGAAGAGGAGGGACTCTTCCCCTAACTCGTTCTGTGAGGCCAGCATCATCTTGATATCTTTTGTGTGTGGCAGACACACACACGCACACGCACACACACACACACACGAAGAAAACTTCAAGCCAATATCCTTGATAAACATTGATGCAAAAATTCTCAGCAAAATACTAGCAAACTGAATCTAAAAGCACATCAACAAGCGAATCCACCATGATCAAGTAAGCATTATCCCTAGTATACAAGGTTGGTTCTTCCTACACATATCAATAAATGTGATTCATCACATAACAGAACTAAACACAAAAACCACATGATTATCTCAATAGATGCAGAAAAGGCTTTTGATAAAATTCAGCTTCCCTGCATGTTAAAAACCCTCAACAACTAGGCATTGAAGGAACATACCTCAAAATAATAGGAATCATCTGTGACAAACCCACAGCCAACATCATACTGAATGAGCAAAAGCTACAAGTCTTCCTCTTGAGAACCAGCCCAAGACAAGGATGCACACTCTCACCATTCCTATTCAACATAGTACTGGAAGTCCTAGCCAGAGCAGTTAGGCAAGAGAAGGAAATAGAAAGGCATCAAAATAGGAAGGGAGGAAGTCAAATGTTTGCAGATGATATTATTCTATACCTAGAATACCCCATGCCCTCTGCCCAAAAGCTCCTAGACCTGAAGAACAATTTCAGCAAAGTTTCTGAATACAAAATCAGTATACAAAAATCAGTAGCATTTCTGTACACCAACATCTAAGCTGAGAGCAAATCAAGAACGCAGTTCCACTCACAATAGCCACAAAAAGAATAAAATACCTATGAGTATTGCTAACCAGTGAGGTAAAAGTGCATTAACAGTGAGAATTACAAAACACTGCTCAGAGAAATTAGAGATGAACAAACAAATGGAAAAACATTCCATGCTCAAGGATAGGAAGAATAAGTATCATTAAAGTGGCCATACTGCCCAAAGCAATTTACAGTTTCAGTGTTATTCCAATCAAACTACCATGGCATTCTTCATAGAGTCAGGAAAGAAAACTGTTTTAAAATTCATATGAAACCAAAAAAGAGTTTGATTAGCCAAGGCAATCCTAAAACAAGAGAATAAAACTGGAGGCATCACATTACCTGGCTTCAAACTATACTACAAGCCACAGCAACCAAAACAACATGGTACTGGTTCAGAAACAGACATAGACCAATGAAACAGAATAGAGAGCCTAGAACTAATGACACACACCTACAACCATCTGATCTTTGACAGAGTTCACAAAAGCAATAGGGAAAAGATTCCCTGTTCAATAAATAGTGCTGGGATAACTCGCTAGCTATATGTAAAAGATTGAAAGTGGACCCATTTCTTTCATCAAATACAAAAATCAACTCAAGACAAAGTAAAGACTTTAATGTAAAAACTGAAGGTATAAAAAGCCTGGAAGATAACCTAGGAAATATTCTGGACATAGGCCCTAGCAAAGATTTCATGATAAAGATGCCAAAAGTAATTGCGACAAAAGCAATAATTGATTAATGTGATCTAATTAAACTGAAGAGCTTCTGCACAGCAAAAGAAACTATCAACACAGTAAGTAGACAACCTGCAGAATAGGAGAAAATCTTTGCAAACTATGCATCCAACAGAGGTCTAATATCCAGAATCCATAGAGAACTGAAATAAATTAATAAGCAAAAGCAAACAACTTCATTAAAAAGTAGGCAAAGGACATGAGCAGACACTTCAAAAGAAGACATACATGAGTCCAGCCAGCGTATGAAGAAATGCTCAGCATTACTGATCATTAGAGAATTGCAAACCAAAACCACAATGACATAACATCTCACACCAGTCAGAATGGCTGTTACAGATGTTGAGATTATGAACAATGAGACTATCTAAAATATCTTTGATACCAAATAAATTTTTAGAAGTAGAGAAATTAATAGATTAAACAGCAGATTGGAGACTGCTGAAAAAAGAATTAGTAAACTGGAAGGTAGACGTGAAGAAGAAATTTCTCAGAGTAGAACTCAGAGGGGAAAAGAGATAAACTATAAAAATAATAAAGATATATAGAAGATGGAATAAGAAAGACTAAACTTCATTGTATTTTGAGTCTAAAAATTATGGCACAGAAAGAATTGGGGTATATTTAATACCTGGGAGTTTTCCATAACTGATCTAAGATATGAATCCACAAATAACAGGGGAAACACAGTATATACTAAGCAAGATAAAAGAAATGCAGACACAGTCGTGAAATTGGAACATTGTAATAAAGATACCTTATAAGTAATCAAAGGGAAAAGACAAATCATTCATAAAGGAAAATTAACTGGCTCCACAGCAATCTGGGAGCCAAAAACCTGAAGTAATATTTTCAAAATACTAAAAGAAAAGAATATAAACATTGATTGATGTAGCCGGAGAAACTGACTTCCAAGAATGAGGATGACTTTAAGATATTTATAATGAACAAAAACTGCCTTTACCAACAACAGACATATACTTAAACTTTAAAAGATATATTTTAGAAGTAGTATCTGAGATATAAGAAAGAATGATGAAAAAGAAATTCATAAATACAGTTGACCCTTAAACATCATGGGTTTGAACTGCATGAGTTCACTCATACACAGATTTTATTCCGCCTCTACCATGTCTGAGACAGCAAGACCAACTCCTCCTCTTCAGCCTCCTCCTTAGCCTACTCAGTGTGAAAATAATGAGGATAAAGACCTTTATGATGGTCTGCTTCCACTTAATAGTAAATGTATTTTCTCTTGTGATTTTCTTAATAACATTGTATTTTCTCTATTTTATCATAAGAATTCAGTGTGTAATACCTAATACATATAAAATATGTGTTAATAGACTATATTATTGATGAGGTTCTGATCAACAGTAGCTATTGATAGTTAAGTTTTGGGGGAGTCAAAAGTTATACATGGATTTTTCTACTGCATTGGGGGTCAGCATTCCTAACTCTCATGTTGCTCAAGGGTCTACTGTATTTAAAATGCCTGCATAAAATTGATGTCTAATGTGTGTGATTAAGAAGAAAAAGCCAAAAGATGGGGAGAATAACAGCACGTAAGTAGGGGAAGCTTATTGGAATTAAAAGTATTCTAAGATGCTCTAAAGAAAGAGTAGGATATTAACTTAGGCTTGTTAACTATGAATAATAAGAAGTTGAAAGTAACCTCTAAAACAGTGCAAATGGAACAAATAACTTTCTTAACTGGAGAGTAGGGGAATGGGAAAAAGAAGCATTAAAAAGTGAGTTAAACAGAAAACGAAAAGTAAGATTGCACAAACAAGTCCAAATACAGGAATAAGTAATTGAACAACAAATATAAATGCACTAAACTCACTGGTTAGAAGAGACTATCACTTTGAATTTTTAAAAATTATATTCCATGCTAAGCACACGAGATACCTAAAAAGGTTGAAAGTAAGGGTATATAGAATATATACCAGGCACATTCTAACCCAAAGGAAGTTGAAATCATTGTTACTAACTTCAGAAGATACGGCCTTTAGGAAAGTAAATACTACAGATGATCAGATGAGAGAGAAATCCCTGGAGTTAGCAAGGTTATACAGAAGAGGTTGATTTTTTATTTGCACCTTGGAAGGATTCAACCTAAGTATGCAAACAGTTGAACAGCTAGTCAGTGAGTATGTATTGTCTTGGCATTGGAGATACACTATTAAACAAAAATGCATGTCATATAAAGCTCTAAGTAGCTTATATTCTAATTTCTATTGGGGGCAGGTTATAGATAGAAAATAAATGTGAAAACAAATGTGAAGAAATATAATTTCAGATACTGACAAGTGCTTCGAGAAGATGGCAATGTAATGAGTGATTAGTGGTTGCTTTTAGCTAGGAAGCTCAGGGAGGGCCTCTGTAAAGCAACAACTGAGGTCTTAATGATGAAAATAATTCAAACCATGAGAAAATCTGTGAGAGCAGCACACTAACAGAAGTGGCAGCTAATAAAAAGGCCCTGAGAAGGGAACATACTTGGCAAATTCAGAAATAAGGCTTGTGAGACTAAAGCTTGGCGATTAGGGAGAAAGGAGAAGACTGGGTTGGTAAGAAATGAGACTGCATATGGCCATGTGAGTTTAGTTATATTGTAATGGAAAGTCATTGAGTATTTTAGGCAGGGATCGTTTATAATTAAGAAAGATCTCTCTAGATGCTTAGCAGAAAATGGTCTGTAGTGTGTCAAGAGAAAGGAGTTAGGAAGGCATTGTAGTAGTTGAAGCAAAAGTTGGTATTTGGATTAGCAATTTTGGCCATGAAAATAGAAATGTTCAGACTCATATATTAGGGAGTAGAGCTAGTAAAACTTCCAGTACATTGGATGTGGCACTCAAAGGCAAGAAAGACAGGAAACTGAGTGGATACTGTTGCCATTTAATTAGATGGATAGGGCATTTGCAAAGGAGAGATCAAAGTGTTTAAAGAAGAAAAGTAGTCCACCTTGTCAAATGTTGCTGGGACATTTTGTCTCAGAGAATTGACCATTGTCTTTCATAAACTATAGATAATTGATGACTTTAGTAAGAGTCTAATAAGACTTTGATAAACCTATTTGGAATGAGTTGACAGACAATGAGAAGAGATAGTACAGATGATTCTTGAGAACTTTCACTATGAAGGGAAGCAGAGAAATGAGGTGGTAGCTAGAAGATGGCCCAAACGAGATGTTTTAAATAAAGGCAATACATCAGTCAGGGTCCTGGTAGTAAACAGACAACACGCTCAGATTGGTAAATTGGATTATTTACAAAGTTGTTGACAGAGTAAGTGAGACCATAAGGAGAGCACAGTGCCCAGGGGAGAATCTAGAGATGAACTGTGGGTGAGAGGGCTGCTTTACAGGAGATGGGACTTTCACTCTAGGGACACAGCCGACCCATGACAACCATCCCATGGTGACCCTGCAGGTGGGGACCTGAGGGAACAAGTACCCCAACTTCACTCTCTCTTCTGCTAGTGCTTTCTATTAACTGAACCCAGTCAGAAGGCAAAGGAGTCTAGTTGATACAGTCGTTCAGAATTGGCTTCTGAGGGCATAGAGCAAAGTGGAGAAGAACGGCAAATCAGTGCCAGTGATGTTAGTCTGTGTTGTTATACTGCTAGGAATGTTTTAGTAGAGAGGGAGAAATGGATGATACAGGGGAGAGAAAAAAACTTTAATAACCATGTCCTTGACGAGGTATGAGAGGGGATGGGATGTAGGACTCTAATGAAGGGGTTGGCCTTGGTCAAGTGCAGTTGCAGGCGAATTGGCAGAATTTACATTGGGACAGTGAATCTGTTATCTGGGTGCATCTGTTTTTTCACTGAAGTGTGTAGCAAGGTTATAGCTGGGAACTGTGCTGGGAAGGAGGTGTTACAGATTTGAGGAATAAGAAGGTTTGAAATACAATTGTCTTGAAGTGTAGAGAAGTAAGTGAACTATAGAAATGTTGTGGGACTGTCAGTGGTATTGAGTGTCCTTTTGAGATTTGTGGTCATAAAGTATATCCAGTCAGCACATTTGTTTGATTTTTCTCCTGCAGCTTTTGTTGCTCAGGGGCAAACACTGAGTGGTTGAGCAGGGGTACTTTCTGGGTGTGCAGGGTTACTGTAAGCAGAGGAAGAGAAAGGAATGCTATATTAAATATATACGTATATGTGTGTATGACGTAAGAGCTAGGCTGAATGAGTGCTGATAGACATGTCTTAGAAGTAATGGTTGTGGTTTTAAATAAAAGCATAATATATGCTTATTGGCATTTGCTTCTTTCATATAACGTGACACAAATTTTACTGATTATTTGAAGTTTCATGTTAATGAAGCTTCTATTCTGTTATAAAGTATTATCTAGATGTATTTTATTTTCATTTATTCTTAGGATGTTTGATAGTAAATAAAATTTTTAGTATTTGGATTATTAAACTAGAATGGTAATATTATATTAGTAAACGTGTTACTCTTAGATTCATGTTCATTAGTCTATCCTGTCAGGTCAAGGAAAGTGAAATTAGTTATATAAAAATTCTGTTGGTCATCAGCCACCACCATATATGTTTGTGCATGTTACACTAGATGCATGGTACACTACACATACCTGGGATATTTTCATTGTAATCTTACGTCATTGATGTTCTCAGAGTTCTTTTTTTTTTTTTTTTTTTGAGACAGAGTCTCACTCTGTCGCCCAGGCTGGAGTGCAAGTGGCCGGATCTCAGCTCACTGCAAGCTCCGCCTCCTGGGTTCCCGCCATTCTCCTGCCTCAGCCTCCCGAGTAGCTGGGACTACAGGCGCCGCCACCTCGCCCGGCTAGTTTTTTGTATTTTTTTAGTAGAGACGGGGTTTCACCGTGTTCGCCAGGATGGTCTCGATCTCCTGACCTCGTGATCTGCCCGCCTCGGCCTCCCAAAGTGCTGGGATTACAGGCTTGAGCCACCGCGCCCGGCCCAGAGTTCTTAAATGTAAAATCAGTACTACTGTAAGTGTCAGTCCTGAGTCATCAAGTCTGATTTTAACTACTGAAGCAGGTCTGTAAATGTATTTAACATATAAACGTCACCTAAATAGGTAATCCTAATTACCTTACTGTTTTCTTTTGCCTACAGCCTCAAGACATTCAGAAGACAGTACTAAAGGGAATCATTAACAGCCTGTTACGAGAATGGAAAGGGTAAACTAATATTTTCAATATTTAGCTAATCAGTATAGAAGTCTAACTTACACATTGTATGTCTTTAACATATGTGTATCTATTTTACTCTCAGAAAAGATTTTAGTTGAGTTATAATAACGTAGATGAAAAAATAATTATAAGCCATTTACAACAAAGCTGTATAACTTAAGATTTGTGACCTCTCAGTAGGATCTATAGATGGGCATAAAAAGATCTGTGAATACTTTTAAATTGTATGTAAAGTTTTTTCTGTTCAGATATATATGCTTTACAAAAACGGAATGGGTACTTACATTGGTAACCTAACTGAAATAATGAGCATTAAATTTAGCCTTGGGCTTCCTGGTAGCCAGAGCGAAATTTTTCTTATTTCTAATATGGGGACACCTAAGGCCAGCTACTAAAATATTGTTTTCTGTCAGAACTAAATATTAGATTCTTATATAAGGAATCATGGGCAATTTAGTTGATGATATTTTGAACCATGAATATGCATAATATAAAAATGTACTTTTAAAAATACATATTTAAATTTATATTAAAAGTATATTATTTAAATAGATTCTGTTAAAGCCAAAGGAATGCCAAGTCTAGTTTAAAAGTAATACCTAAGTAGAATTCTTAAATGTAATGTTACATATACCATATATATTTTAATAATTTTTTAATTGTTCTGATTTTGAAAGAAATTCATACTTATTATAGAAAATATAGAGATGGCAGAGAAGCATAAGAAGAAAGTATCGACTGGGTGTGGGGCTCACGCCTGTAATCCCAGCACTTTGGGAGGCCGAGGCGGGCGGATCACAAGGTCAGGAGATCGAGACCATCCTGGCTAACACGGTGAAACCCCTTCTCTACTAAAAATACAAAAAAATTAGCCGGGCGCGGTGGCGGGCACCTGTAGTCCCAGCTACTCAGGAGGCTGAGGCAGGAGAATGGCCTGAACCCAGGAGGCGGAGCTTGCAGTAAGCCGAGATCGCGCCGTGCACTCCAGCCTGGGCGACAGTCTCAAAAAAAAAAAAAAGGGTATCAGTCTGGCCAACATGGTGAAACCCCATTTCTACTAAAAATACAAAAATTAGCCAGACGTGGTTGCACAGTCCTATAATCCCAGCTTACTCAGAAGGCTGAGGCCGGAGAATCGTTTGAATCCTGGAGGCAGAGGTTGTATGTAGTAAGCCAGGATCATGCCACTGCACTCCAGCTTGTTGAGCTGTTGAGAATTTCTGTCTACTGCCTTCACTTTTTATATAGCACGTTCCTATTATTGGTTTTTTGTATATATCAAAGATGGTGACTGGATTTGCTCAGACACTACTGTTTTAATGTATGTCTTTTTATTTTTTATTTGTAAATTCATAAATTTCAGAATCGATAGTGGGACACTGTCTCAAAAAAAAAGAAGTAAAAAAGTTAACATTTTACAGTGTTTTTTAGTCATCTTTTAGAAATAATTAAAAAGTTGTACTGTGTAGTTTCATGTGACTTTTAACTTAATGGTCTTTTTCTTAGTTTATTACTCTAGTAATTTGTTTGCATTTTACTTCTTAAACCACACTTTTAATGTCTGACTAATAACTTAGGAATGTACTGTAATTTATCTAACCATTCTCCGAGAATGGTTGTTTATGTGAATAATTCCACAGTGAACATTTTGTACAAAAATATTCTTTTTTTATATAAAAATTTTTTTGGAAATATAATTACTGCATCAGAGTATAAACATTTTAAGACCCTTAATACATTTTTTCAGATTTCTTTACAAAGCAGTTATGATAATGACACTTCTAACAGCAGAGGGCCTGAGACTTCAGTGGTATCTCCTTATAACAAAACTTGGCCTAATTTAATAAATGAAAAGTGGATCTCATTTTTATGTACTTTTCCTTAATACTAATAAGCTTAACATTTTATTATTTGCTTGCTATTTTTATTTATCCTTTTGTAAGTTTTCCACATACTTTCGTCTTTTTTTATTGCAGATTTGCCTGTTTTTCTGTTAGAAACTCTTGCTTATTATAAGAAAATTGACCTTTTTGTATTATATTTTCCTATATCTCACGTTTCAGAATATCAATTACTAGCCTCACAAAGAAGAAACCCCTGTTACATCTCAGTTAAGTGTCTGAGGACTGAAGGGTTAAGGCCAAACTGGGAGTTAGCTGCTTCCTGAATATTATAGTAGAACTATCGTTTAAAAAAATTCTAAGAAATCAGACCTACTCATACAATTTATTGTGCATGCCTGATAATTTATGCATGCATAAATGACCTTGCCAAGATTATGAAGCTCTAGGTAGGACAGGAAAGGACTTGGAGGAATAGATGATAATCTTGAGCAGGCAAGAAAGAAACACTCGTCAGCATGGAGAATAACAAAAACTTTAATATCTGGGTTTTGTTTTTCAATCCAGGACCCAGTTAGGAATCATGAATTGCATCTGGTTGTCATAGAGGTGAACCATTTTCAATTCAAGAAGTTACTTCCAGATATCTGTGAGAATGTACCAAATAAATCTTGAGCCGGCAAGAAACGCTCATTAGCCTTGAGAATAACAAAACCTCTTGGTCAAATCTGATACTATGAGAATTCATATTAAGATGGAAAAAATTACTTACTTTTCGTGATTCTTTCCGTTAGAAGCATACTGAATGCGTTTAAAGTATGATTTGATTTACGTACATTTCTACATCACTTTAGGAATGAACCTAGAAACACAAGCTTATTTTCTTTCTTTAATACATAAATGTTCTTAAGATTATCCTTTATTAAAACAAAGCATAAGTATTCTAAATTCTAAAATTGATGATTTTTTTATTACACTCCTAACTACTTCCAGAATTAATCATATTTACCTCACAAAATGTTATAGCCTAGTTAGCTCAGTCTTTCGTTATCTTCAGAACCAGCCTAGAAGAGGCACAGAAGCACCTGTATTTTCAGCATATTATGGACTATCTCAATAATAATGCATATTAATTTTATCCTAGTTTTTGACTTTTCTCAACTCAATCTTCATGGAAACATTTACTGGTCTTTTTCATTAGATGCTATGAAATTAAACTTTCATCCATAATAAATTATTCTTGTTTCTTTTTCAGTCCACGAACAAAAGATGATCTTAGAGCATATTTTATACTTTTACAGGTAAGAGAGCTAGAACTTAGTTGAAGTTGTCTAAGTCAGATCTCAATCTCTACATGTGTATGTGAAATGATATTATATATTAAATATCATTTTGGGCAACATTATTGATTCTTTTTAGAATTATAGTTACCTGTAACCAGAAGATTTTTTAAAAAGTAAGATTAGTAAGATTAAAAGATTAGTGGGATTTTAAAAAGTAAGAAAAATAAGATTAAAGCCATAACAAATAAATAATCCGAAGCTAAATTACATGTGAGATTAAAATTTTGATATAGTTCCTGCCAGAGTGTTCAGGAACAAACAGAATGGAAAGCACTTCTTTCTCCTCCATTCAGACCTCTTTCTTGTAACTAGTTTTAACAGGCTTCAGGATTTTCTTTTATTTTCCCATCTAGTAGGTTTTTCACTTTGCTATGTATTTTTCAATAATTTCAATTAGAATTCTTATGGAAAGATAAAAGGTTTTCTTCTAATTTGTTATAAAGCAAAGATAATGAACTTTTTTTCTCTTGATAGATACAGATTAATAGATTCAAAAAGAAATTAAGATCCAGACAAATGAAAAGCAATTTTTACTTTTTATTATTTTTTGAGGAAGAAATACATTATTACCATAGCTAGCATACTATGAATACATTGCATTATTCTTTACAATTTATAAAAGTTGTCCATGTATATTATCTCATTTAAAAGTAAGGAAAACGATATTAAATAAGTATAGTGTTTAGTACAGTATTATAATATCAATATGTCTAATGAAAGAGCATATACAGGGTAGGGATAGAGAAAGTGAGGAAAGATAAAGTCACTACAAACATGGAATTAATATACAGAACCATTGCTTCAAGGGGAAATACAGGGTCAGGTTCCTGTGAGCCTGTGATCACATTTTTGTCAGCCAATCAATATATAACTATGTGTTTTTTTAAAGACATACTTCATTTAATAGAAGTCATTGATTCATTATCATTGAACTCATGGCTAGCAGTACTATAACTCATGCCTGAATGAAGCTTCTCTAACATACATATATTTTCTCTGTAGGACACATCACAACCTTCTTGTTAGGAACACTAGACAGCATTTTAGCACTACACTTGGCCATTTTGAAAGAGCAAATCACCAACAAAACGCACCAAAATGTGAAAAACGAAGCTAAATGGATTGCATAAAGGACACTTGCAAAGAGAGAGTTGAGCTAAAACAAGGCAGGACATCACTTTGACCTCAGCTGGAAATGTGCACGTCAGGAGACTTAACATTTTTCACGTGTCCCCAAATGACCAGGAAAACACAAGTATTGATTTGGGGATTAACAATTAAATTTTAGCAAGTAGGCAAATTTGGAAATATAAAATCAGTGAATAATGAAGACTGACTGAATATTGAAAGTCTTTAAAATGTTTGTTACTAACTTTTAGGGTAGGGATAGAGAAGGTGAGCAAAGAGGAAAAAGTGGGAAAGATGGGGGAAATGACCAAGAGATAGTTAAGAAGAGAAATGTAAGGAGGGAAAATAGACAGGTAAGAGGAGAAAGAGCCAAAACTCAAAAGTAAACTTATGTAGAGATAGTAAAAGCTAGAAATAAGACACAAAACTCAGATTTTAGGTGAGTATATGGGTCAGCCATAAGCTCTGCTCATATTTTGTTCTTCTCAAGAGCCATTACCAGATGAAGTTACCAACTGAGGTCAGTCCCAGATTTTGAGTTGTTCTGTCAGTAAGTCAGTTTTGAAAAACACATGGTACTCTTATTTTTCACAATTTCAGGAGGTTTTTTCCAATAATATTTATTTTTTCTGTGATGTGCTGAAATGCACATTGTGCTGGAATTTTAGATTTTAGAAACATAACTATAGGTTTTTCTTAGTTTACAAGTATTCCTTCAGTGTCCCTTTATCATTTAAAAGTTGTCAGAAGCTGTATGTGGTTCTCCCTTAGTTCTTTGGGATATATGAGGCTAACTCATTTTACAATGGCAAAAGTTTCACAACCAGCTTTAACTTCATTTTTCTAGCTTTTATTCAGGGAAAACCCAGGTTTTTTGCTTTTAATTGGATGATAGTGATTGGTACCATTTATGAAGGCACTTTTGTGAAGGTGCTTTATATACATTTTCCTTTTCAATACTCAAAACAACCCTTAAGATAGAGAATATCATTCCCATTTTACAGATGAGGACATTGAGAATCAAAGTGTAAGGAACATGCCTAAGGGCATATAGCTAGTAAGTGGTAGAATTAGCCCTCAGGCTCAGATCTGTCTTAACTCCAAAGCCCATGCTCTTTTCACTGTATAGCCGCAGCGTAAATGAAAGTCTCTGTTAATTAAATAACAAATAGGTTATTGTTACTTTATAATCTCAAATTCTGTTTCCTGAATTTACCACTTACTTATTAAGCTTAGTGTCTTTCCTTTGTGTGTTAACAGAATTTTAACACCGTTATCTTTAATATCTTTTTCAGAATCCTCAGTTTAATAATACATCTACGTATGTCATCTATGCTCACTTGCTACGACAGATAGCTACCTTAGTGGAAGCTGACCATCATTTCCTAGTTCACTGGTTTAAAAAGTAAATCATTCTATGATATTAAGAACTTTTATAGTCTCACAGTTTTAAGTTTGGTATTAGTAATTTTACAATAAAATATATTTAAATATTTTCAGGTCTTTAGAAATGGTGCTTATATTCACAATGCTTCAAAAGCCAATTATAAAAATCTACTTTAGTACTACATAAAGGATAATTAAAAATCTGTTTTTAATGTAAGTAACCAATTTGCTTGCATAAGCTGTTGAGAATTTGTCTACTGCCTTCACTTTTTATATAGCATATTCCTATTATTGGTTTTTTATATATCTCAAAGATGGTGACTGGATTTGCTCGGACACTAATATTTTAATGTATGTCTTTTTATTTTCTGTCTGTAAAGTCATAAATCTCACCATTATTTAAATGACACTTTCTCCTTACCTAAAAATGTCATTGTAAAATATAGGTTAGCCATCAATATCAATTTGTAAAAGCATACTTTTTTCACAGAAGTATACCCACATGAACAGTGACTTCTCCATGACTGATTAAAGTAGAAAGGCAAAATATTTCCCAAAGAAATTTTAAATACAGTAAATTATCATTATTCATAGTAGTTATATTCTATAAAGTCACCACAAACATGGAATTAATAAATACAGAACCATTGCTTCAAGGGGAAATACAGGGTCAGGTTCCTGTGAGCCTCTGATCACATTTTTGTCAGCCAATCAATATATAACTTTGCTTTATGTGTGTTTTTTTAAAGACATACTTCATTTAATAGAAGTCATTGATTCATTATCATTGAATTCATGGCTAGCAGTACTATAACTCATGCCTAAATGAAGCTTTTCTAACATACATATATTTTCTCTGTAGGGCACATCACAACCTTCTTGTTAGGAACACTAGACAGCATTTTAGCACTACACTTGGCCATTTTGAAATAGCAGATCACCAACAAAATGTGAAAAACATGAAGCTAAATGGATTGCATAAAGGACACTTGCAAAGAGAGAGTATTGAGCTAAAACAAGGCAGAACATAACTTTGACCTCAGCTGGGAATGTGCACGTCAGGAGACTTAACATTTTTCACATGTCCCCAAATGATCATGAAAACACAAATTTTCACATGTCCCCAAATGACCATGAAAACACAATTAAATTTTAGTAAGTAGACAAATTTGGAAATATAGAATCTGTGAAAAATGAAGACTGACTGAATATTGAAAGTCTTTAAAATGTTTGTTACTATCTTTGTAGTAATTTTGGTGTTTATTTCTCATTTAACTAAGACAGTATTCAAGGTAAGATTTTGTATCTTTTCAAATGTTTGGCAATTTAAGAAATAGAATTTGGGGGAATAGTCTAAAATTTTGTGGCTTAGGATGTAGTTCAATATCTAACAGATAATTTTGACAATAGAAAATGTAAATTTTGATTGCCATTATTTTGTAATCTTTACCAGATTGTCCCAGAAGAGGTTCAAACAATTGGTAGAGAGATTGCTGCAATTTATTTCTTTACGCCTGTTTCCTGCAAAGCCTGAAGAATTTCCACCTATAACAAAGTGTTCCTGGTGGATTCCATCAGCTGCTAAAGTGTTGGCTTTACTTAGTAGGTTTTTATTATTCTATCATTTTTTTACTTTTCTTTTGTTACATATTAGGGATATTTCTTAAGGATTTCAAAGGACTATAGAGGCATTCTTAAATTTTAAACCACTTCTTTGAAGGAAAGAGTTGTAATTTATTTTCTACTTCGATAGTAGATTTCGTAATTTGTAAGCATGAAAAAAGCTTTATGCCTTTTAGTGGGCAGTGTTCTGTATTATGGCAATTAAGTGCGTATGAGCTAGGAACCCTAGGAGAGAACACACAGAAATAAGAGTAAATGGCCATCTGCCTATTCCCTTTAATACTATCATAATCCTCACCACAAGTTTTTTTTTTTTTTAAGCAAGAAACTATTGGCTGCATTTTAGCCACAATTTTTAAATTACCCTTTTCATTTGGAGCTGCATTTATTTAAAATAGAAGTTTCTAGGTCAAGGCTATCTTGTAGATATTAAAAGGATGTTTTTATTATTAGAATGAATCTTGTGCATGTTGGGAAAAGTCTTTATGTTAGAATTTATCTTTTCAGATACTGCAAACAATTTAGTTCACCTTCCCCTTATTCCTTATACTGATTTCTATAATTCTACATTGGATCACATTGATCTTATGGAAGAATATCATACTTGGCAAAACTTTGGAAATTCTCACAGGTATGAACAAAAGTTCCTTTGATTGTCCACCTAAATGAAATACTATTCAAAAGAATGACTAGATTTTAAGTTTATATAAAGTTTACACATACCTTTATATATAAATGTATAAATATAGTTCAGATAGCCTTGAAATATCATTATATTTGTTAAAGTATTTTCTTTTTCTGCTACCTTTTGAATTTATATACATGTTAATTTGGTTTTGGTTTGGTTAATAGCATCTTTTCAAGAAGGGAGAGGTTCTGTCTTAGTATGCAGTCTCTTATCTCTTACTATTCTATGCACAGGGGTCAACAAAACTTTTTCTGTAAAGAACTAGATGGTGAATATTTTCAACACTATAAGTTATACAGATTCTATTTTGCTATTTTAGCACAAAAGTAGCCTTAGACAGGATGTAAATGAATAGATATGTGTGTGTCCCAAATGACTTCATTTACAGAAACAAGTTGTAGGCCATATTTGTCTCGGGCCCATGGTTTGTAGATGCCTGATCTAATATATTGATCACACACAGACACACACACACATTCATTTCTCTTTTCTTCTGTAAGAAAAAGTGGTTGTCCATTAGGTGCAATATAAAAAGAGTAGATGTTATAGAGAAAGGGCCTCACCACAGCTTATTTATTATAATAAATAAATTTGTAAAACAGTCACCAAATTATTTAATACACTACACTTTATATTCACACTTCTAGTTTGGATTAAACTAGCAAGATTGTTCCAAACATAATTTATCCTTAGGTCATGAGATGTTCAGGAGATTGCATTTAATTATAGAGGAATCTGAGTAAAGAGATACGGTGTGGATATAAGTAACCTCAAAACCCCAGATTAGTTTGTAAATTGGTTAAACTTTCCAGGGACCCTCTTTATCAGAATTGACCTGAAACATAGAATGACCTTCTGGACACATCTCAGTTCACATCTGAACATTCAGAACTGAATAAGATAAGAATTTAAGTTCTGGGACCCTAGTCCCAGATGGATATTTTATTGGCAAAGTTTATTTTACAAAGATACTTTTTCCTTCCATTTTAATATAATTGTAACGTGTTGTAGATACAATCACAAAACAATACCAAGAATTATTATGCATATTTCAGTGACAACATCTTTTAATGTAGACCTTCCTCTAACCACTGTGCCACAACACTGGTGTACCAAGAATGAGTTACATTAGGGTTTTAATCCTAGGATCCCATCAACCCTTGGGTAGCCAGCCTGAACCTAGAGGGGAACAGGAGCCCTATGGGAAGTGACCTCTGGCCATGAGCAGCCTCATCTGTTCATTTCAGTGTGTCATTCACAAAGTACCATTTCTCTTGTGCATGACAAGGGAAAGGTTGAGAACCCCTGTCCTAAAGTACATAATAAAACTAATATATATCTTACTGAATTCATTGCATTTTCTTTTTATTTCCAATTTTTTGCTAGCATTAATAATTCAAAATAATTATACACCAGTACTGAAGAACTCTTAACTTTTGTTAACAATTTCGTCCCATGGTAAAAGCCATCTCACTTTCAGTTTACACTAAGGCTACATCCATTTTCCTCATAATGCCTTTTTTTCTCAGTGGTCACAGTTGTACCACTTGACTATGTTCAGGTGGATTCCAGCTATAACTGATGGATTCATTGTAGTCACTTTGAATGGCAGTCTAACTCCTGAAGTGTCATCGCTGCCATACTCATTCTTTCTAAATGCATTTATCTCTGTGTAGTTTGTGGCTTTTGTGCGTAGCATAGAATGTTCTAGCCCAGGAGGGGTTATTTTCATAACCTTTGATTATAATGTGTAATTACAAATACGTACCATTTCCTGTTACCACACCACTAAAATATAATACTCAATGCAACATACATTTCTGATTTCTTTTTATTGGTCTTAAATATATTACTTTACTTTTTACATATTGTAGTTATTGTTAGATTTTTTCATTTCTGGAACTCACACATCAGAACTCTCCATATAATGATGGATTCTTATATTAATATTGAGCACCTGGGTTTTCTGTACTACTTTACCAGCACTTCTCCCTCCTGGTTCTGGTGTTGGTCCTGTTGTTCGCAGGTGATGATATACAATGAAATTATTTGTATAGATAATGTAAGTGGTTAGCACACATTTCAGAACCTTTGATGTAGCTTCTGCAGAGAATAAAGGCGTTGCACATCTAGCAATGATACATTCTTCACATGGCTGTGAGAATTAAAAGAAATGATACACATAAAATCATTTTGTATATGGTAAAACATAATCCAAAAGTAATGTTTTATGTTGCTACAAGGGGTACCTTAGATTCCCTTAGTATAATTTTGCTAAAAATACACCATTTTGCTTTTTCTTTTTTTCACTTGTTGAGCAGGTTTTCCTTCTGTCAGTACCCATTCGTTATTTCTATAGCTGCAAAAAAAATCATTATTCAAAGAGACTCAGAGCAACAGATGATAAACATCGCAAGGGTAAGTCAGCTATAAAAACATATTTATGCTGACTATAATCACTATAGTAAATAATTTAATAAATAATTTAAATGTCTTGTGAATTGTTCTAGCATAATCAGGAATGTTAAAAAGCAAAATTCGTGTTATACTCACCCAAAAAGTGCTTAAAAACCATTTACAATTTGGGAGACAAGATAACTCTCATCTCTTCTGATCAGCTTCTCATTGTATTATAAATATAGTAGGAAGAGTAAATGCTTCTCACAGATTCAAATTACTGAGAGCTTGTTGGACCTCATTTTGCAGATACCATACCACCAACCTTAGATAACCAGCAGAGCACTGAGAACTGCGGTGAGGCAGAGTGTCATTAGGCAAACCACTCAAACTACTGAAACATTTTCTAGGTTTTATGAAAATCAGAAACAACCAAAAAATTAGAAATGCAACAAAAAGTGTGTCTTGGAGAACTGAGAAATATGCCCAAAGAAGGTGAAAGATGTTTTATTGGTTCTTAGGAAACCAAAATACATGGAGACCCAAAGAGGCTGGGGATAGCAATCAGACTGAGTTTAGGCAAATTATAGAGCAGTATGAAGTTATCTCTCAGTCTGTCCTTACCACTCCCTATCCCTTGTGTTTCATCTCAGCACAATAATGCACTTTATCTAATAAATATCAGATTCAGTGAGGTTTTCTTGTTAGAGCTGTAAACTATATGTTTAAGTGCTTATGTATTTCAAACATCTGCTTGTGTTACATGATTGCTCACAATTTTAAAAGAGGGAAGCTTGGCTGTGGTCTTCTTAATTGAAAAAGAAATATAGGGTAGAAAGAAATGATTTCCATCTTGTTCAAGAGTACATAAAAAGAATCCTAAAGCATAAATTGTAATACTTCAAAATGCTGTAAAAAATAAGAATGTTTATTCTTCAGTAATTCAGTTCCTAGAAGGTGAGTATTTCTTTCTATCACAGAGAAGGACAAAAGATTTGAGTAACTGGTGACATCCCAAAGTCATCTTATACTGAATATGGGAATATTAGAAGAAATTTTATTGCCTATGCCCATCAAGGGAATTCCAAAGCCACACTACCCCCCTGAAGAATGAGTTTAAACAGGTATATTCAGCACCAGAATTGTTACTTGATCTTGGGTAGATATTGGCTCAATGATTAGCTGTATAGCTACTCATTCTGACATTTTCTGTTAGTTGTACTCGTACAATGTCATGTGCCTTTTTAGTATTTTCTCACCTTGGTCTATGATTTTTTTATATTTGTAAGAAAAAATCTGCAGTGCTTTTATACATAACAGAATGAGCTAGTTTGGATTAAACTAGCAAGACTAAACAGTTTTTTCTGTGTCACTCACAGGATATCAAATATCTTTTTGTGGAATTTTTCTTCTACTTTAAATAAGGAGAATGGCAGGTGTAGACTCTGTGACAGGCAAAGTTTTCTACAGAGCATGCAAAAGAATGAGTAGACACTTGACATTGAGAGCTGAGTGGCATTATCAGTTTTCTATGGGTGTTTCCCAACATTTTAACTTGTAAATTGCCATATCACTTGGAATTAATGACTGGTGACTATTTTGACACAAGGACAATCTTACAAAGTGTAAGATTGAGCTTACATGGTACAATCTAAATATACAAAAGTGGTTTCCTAACCTAAAATAAGTTCCTCAGTCACACTGTCAAGAATTGTATCATTGTTGGGATATTTTTTCATTTGGAGCATTTTCTAGTAAATATGAATTCCTGATGAGAGGATTAGCTACTAACCTTATTTGCTGTTAGCATCCTAGCATAAATGTGTTTATTATTTATAATAAATAAATAATGTGACAGCTGCCCAGGAGCTAGACTGGGAACAGAAGATAGGAAAAGGTAGGAAAAAACGGTCTGTAACACAGGACACTATCCTAGGAATACAGACTTCTTTGATAAGTGGGGACACAGAGAAATAAAAGGCTGTTAATAGCATTTAGCATTGTATATGGGAGAAATGGAGAAGGCTCCAAAATAGTGTTTTATTATAGTAATATTCAACATCATAAGTAGCCTTAAATTGTAGATTTGTGATACTAAAATGGTATCTATTAAAGCAAATTGCTGCATGTATTTAAAATGTCTGAAATGTTTATCTTTAATCTGCACAATAGTTTTCATTGTTGCCAAAAAAAGGTACAGTCTAATAAAGACTATTTAGATAAATATATAAGCATGTGAATTTTATATGATAAATGACATATATTTCTTATAGATATTTTTAAATATATTGTTTTTCACCTATTCCGTGCTTATATTTTGAAAAATGGTACAAAAGAATTTTGAGTCACTCATATCTCTATCACCCAAGCAAAGCCATTAACATTTTAGTAAATTTTCTTTTGATATTTGTTCTGTATTATCTTTAAAAGCCAACAGAGTTGAAATAGTATTGTAAACACAATTTTATTTCCTACTTTCTTCAGGTGTACCTTCCTTGTACTATTTACGTAGTTTTTATGACCATCAGTTTTTTCATTAGTTGGATATGTACTTAAGATATTTCTAAAGTTTTGTTTTTATAGATAGTGCTGTGATGAACATGGAACTGTATAAAATATGTTCCAAGTTAGAATTCTCAGTGGAAGGATTATTGGGATAGAGCATATGAATATTGTTATGGTCTTTGATACCTGTTGACAAGTCACTTTTGTAAAGTAGACTAATTGTACCTTTAGAGAAAATTCAATATCTAAAAAACCCTAAGTCCAGGTTTATCATCAGAAATATATACCTTGTTTTGAATGTTCCATTTTATATTTGTATTTATTAAACAGAAAACTTTGCTATTTAAGAGATGAGACATATGAAAACTGTGATGCAACATTTTTTATTATAGAAGGTGAATTATTTTTGGTCCTCCACTTTGGATCCCCTTTGGTTATCATTGTTACAATGTGAAATCATAATAAGCCATTTTCACAAATAAAAATGTGTATAATTGATTTTTATAGAATTGTTTATATAAGAAATGGCATAGATAATTGTTATTTTTACTAAAGTCTTTAAATGTTTTAAACTTAATTATAGTCTATGTAAAAGCAAAAATGTTTACTTTCTTATTTAATTAGCAAAGTCTGGTGGATAAAGTATCTCGAAGACAGAGACCTGATATGAATATGTTATTTCTAAATATGAAAGTAAGACGGACACATCTGGTTAGCGATTCACTTGATGAGGTATAATTTATTCCAAAATGATATTAATTAAAGCTTAAAATTCTATAGTATGATTTATTATAAAAATCTTAGTAAACTTTTTATTTCTGTATTCCAATAAGTGTGCTTCCTTAAATTCTTTTAAAGATCTTGTTGCATACCAAGCTTCCTTAAATTTTGACACCATAGTTAAAATCAGATCTGTATTCATAATTGTCTTATATTCATGTTTGTATGTTTATTAATAGTTTGTTAATTCCCTAGAAAATGATTTGATGTAGAACACTTAAATGAGTAATTCATGTTTCTTCGTATATAACCTAGATTCCAGACCCACCTTTGTTACTTGTTATGTGTGTAACAAGTCATTTAACTTCTCCAGGTCTCAGACTACACACCTATAAAATTAGAGGTCTGACCTACAGGGTATATTGAGCCTATACAGGCTCTAACATACTTTTATTGCATTTTCATGTATTATCATAAAAAATGCTTCAGCTCGATCTTAATATGGTTATTAGAAGATAATGGCTGATTCAGCTATGTTATTTATTTATTTATTTATTTATTTATTTTTGCAGCACATTTTATTTTGTCACCCAGGCTGGAATGTGGTACAATCAAAGCTCACTGCCACCTAAAACTCCTGGTCTCAGGGTCTCAAGCCATCCTCCTACCTCAGCCTTCCCAAGTAGTTGGGATTGCCAGCTCAAGCAACCACACCCAGCCCTAGCCATGTGATTTTTTAAAGTTTAGCATTGAAGGGGAGTTTTTTTAAAAAGAAATGAATTATCTTATAGTGTGCTAAATTAAAAATTTGAAGGCAGTAGATACCAGGAGGCAGTACTTTGGGCAAAGTACCTGACCTCTCTAATTCTGTTTGCTGATCTATAAAACATAGTAAACACCTAGCTCACACAGTGTCTGGCAGATTTAATGGATAAGTGGATGGATGGAGATTTGTAGCATTGCAAATAAGTTAAAGACTGCCTAACACATTTCCCAGAATTAAAAATGTTAATTCTCTTTTCACTGCTCTTTGTTCTCCTCTACTGTATAATATCTTCAAATAGCTAACCCGGAAAAGAGCAGACTTGAAAAAGAAGTTAAAAGTTACATTTGTAGGGGAAGCTGGTTTGGATATGGGTGGTTTGACTAAAGAATGGTTCCTTCTTCTAATTCGCCAAATTTTTCATCCAGATTATGGTAAGTAATCTAATTTTCATAAACCATGTTTCTTCATAATTGTTAGAGTCAAGTAGTCACCCTTATTTTTAAACTATTCTATGATTTTACAGACTTTTTGTCAATCATAAATGTTGAATAATTGTTTCAGGACTGTTATTTACATTTTAAAAACTTGTTTGAATTGATGATTAGTTGATTCTCTTACTGGGAATCCTACACAAAATGTATCAAGATTAAAAGTAAACATTTATGAGGAGACATCCATATCTTTTCTGAATAAGTCAAATGCATGAAAATTTAATTTGTCATTGAAATAAAAAACATTTGAAATTAAAACACAAAACTGTAGTTTGCTGTATAGTAACATTTAAAGCCTCTTTCATTAATGGGTCATTTTAATAAAAATTCATGAATTAATTTTTTAAGAAAAAATAAGCCTTTGAAATTTTTTATTTTACAGAAACTACCTGTATAATCCTTACTATCTGTTAAACTTTTCAAAGGAGAGTTTTCAGTGTTTTCCTTATTCTTTAGTTTTCTTTTCTATATGTGTATGTGATGGGAAATAGGGATGACAGTGATAAATTGAAGTCTTCTGATATCCTCAAAGTTAATTTTGATCATAATTTATAATCTATGAAACTATACTTTTTATAAAATTATCTGATTAATTTAGTTTGTATCTTTTTACCCTGTTTCTACCATTGGTTCAGGAATAAAATATTCTCCATATATATTTAATATATATATTTATATTTGCTGAGATTTGCAAATATATAGTCCCATAAATAATCTGAAATTTTTAACTTGAAAGATGATTTGTAACAGAATTATTGTTGAATTGGTTAGCTTCTAATAGATGAGATGTCATGTACATGTTTTCCACTTTGATTTTTTTAAGTCAGTCATGTTAATAATAAAATTATTTGTGTGTTTTTTTAGGCATGTTTACATATCACAAGGATTCACACTGCCATTGGTTTAGCAGCTTTAAATGTGATAACTATTCTGAATTCCGATTGGTTGGAATTGTATCCTTTAAACTTTCCACTAGGAGGTGCTAATAGATTAGAGATTTTTAAAGATTTTATCTGTATTTTAGAAAACTGTTTTCTTTAGCCATTTTATCAAATTAAATATTATTGTCAAGTGTACTATTAGATTTTCAGTAATCTTTGTTATGTGTAATATATGTCAGTAGACTTAATTGAAAGAAATGAGAGTTTGATACTTTTCTGAAAACCTTATCTCAAAATAAAAATGGTTCTTTCCTATTTCACATATAATCGAAGTTATCACTAATTTAAGGCTTTTTTAAGAAAAAAATCAAAGTATTTCCCCATTTATCATGAAGTATTTTTTTCTGTTCTTTCACTTTGTGCTCATTTCCCTCAGTTTACTGAATTGAAATTGGGGGAATTAAATCTAGCTCTTTAATATGCCTCCAAATCCTGAAACGTAAAGGGAGCATTCATAAAAATTGAATGGAATGGGAATATTTAAAGTATATAGTATTCTTTTGTAGGTTTTTTTAAGTTTTATAAGTCCATTTGCAATCCTATGATTCCTATCAGGTATATTGTAGTATATTGTAGAGGGCATTTCCGCATTGGGTAGGAGATTGGACAAGATGCCTTCTACATTAGCTTTTTAGATTCCAAGAAATATAGTTGTTTGTGGAGGAAAGGAGGGAAGAGTAAATAAATAAGCAAGCACTGGAGATAAGAAGGTTTACAAGTAGGGGGAAATTCTTCATCTGTTCTCAGAGTCAAATGACCATATGGCAGTAAGTACTAAGGAGTTCTGAGAAGGAAAATATACAATGTATTTCTCCCAGAGAGGATAGAGATTTAAAAATGGAACAATTACATTTGATTGACATATGGCTGGTGAGAGTGGTGGGACATTATAAGCTGAGAGCGTGGTGAGAATAAAAAAGGCTAAATTGTGCTGGGCTTGGTAGAGAGCAGCAGCAAGCACACTGAAAGTTATGGAAAATACTGTCAGAAAATGAATGAAGAGCCATCTTTGAATGTCTGTCTTTGTTACATCTGTTGGAATAAATTATGAGGCACATATATATGGAAATTGAGAGACGAGATTAATAAAAGAAAGGGTAGTAGAGAACAAACTGCACATTGAGATAGTAAACTCAACTTGAAAATTTGTATATATTGTTATGTCTGAAGGTCCAAAGTGCTAAATTCCATAGAGAATAACACTTAACAGTTCTGAGACTCCTGTTTATATTCTAGTATCTGCAGTCATCATTTGTTGAATGTTTCATCTTCATTGAAGGGCCTAATCATTGATGCTTGTCACTATACTATGAGCTATTTAAATTTTCATACATAAATGTTTGTCATGCTTTATATTCATATATCACAATTTAGATTTGGATGATATTTTGACTCTAATATGTACAATAAAGTATTATAGCTTAGTTATATTTTTAAGTGATACTATACATAAAATCATAAAATTGCTCATTTTTTTGCTATAGATACTAGTTTCTGTTTAGTCATTACCCCAAATTGCATATTAAGCATGTTTAGCTATTCTATATTTCAAGCTAAACAATTGGATCTAAAAATTAGAATTGCTACTCTCATTATTATGTGTGTTTATCACACACAGATATAAAACCTATAGAAAGCTAAATTGATGCTGTAAAAATCATAATACTATATAGGAGAAATGTGGGATGAGAGTGGATTGTGGTCAGGTAAGGAATTGGGAACTGAAATTTGAGAAATAACAGGTATGAACATTGAGAAAATATAGTTGGTTTCATATATATCTCCAGTTTTAAAATTTCAGGACCAAAGATGTGTTGTTCTAGTAGTTCTGACAGTAATGTGTTTCTAATACAATTATTTTAAGTATAAGGCCTTATTATCAGCATTCATTACACTTTAGCAAATTGAAATTTTGGTGGTCTTCCAATTTTTAAAAGTTATTTTCAGTAATTTACCCAGCTCATATGTTTAGATTTCCTTATGAGCCTATAAAATGAATTACTTCCTTAATAGCTTTATATAATTGACTGTTGAAATATTATGAAATTTGATCTAAAACCTCTCTTTCCATAAATGGATAAGTTACATTCCACCATATAACTAGTAAATAATCCTGAGAAAAATTTATAACATCTGTAGCTTTTTAACTTTGACACTGAGAAGCTCCAAGTAACATAAGTCTTTCAAGTTTTACTGTTGGAAATTACCTATCCTATTAGCTTATCAATGGCGTATTTATATCTGTATGTTTATTCAGTTTAGCTCTTTTCTTCACACATAGTCTGTTTTTAATTTTAAAATAACTAAAAATGGCTATCTCCAAAACCAGTATTCTACAGTGAGTTCTACTGAATAAACTGTTGCTGCTGCTTATAAAATTGCCAACATCTTTGTTTAAATTTAGAAAATGTTTTCTGTTAAATAATTACAGGCATGTCTTAAGTTGCTGTCTGTTGTGATCTTAGATAAACTTTTCTAGGGAAATCATTGAATACTGTCAACTAAACCACTCCTTTTTACATGACTTTTTGTAATCAAGGAATTATATTATGTAAAATAAAGGGAAAATAAATGAAAGAGGGGAAAGGAAATATGTGATACTAATTAGAAAGTCAGTGTTAAATCTGAAAGAAGTATGCAAAAAATAGACTGATGCATAATTCAGAAGTCATTTGTTGTCATGGATTTTATGTTAATGCTTAACATTTAGTATGCATAGCTTATGGGACTAGCTGTTTATAACAGCATCACTTTGGATATTCGTTTCCCTCCCTGCTGTTACAAGAAATTATTGAGCCCTCCCATCATTCCTAGTGATCAAAATATACCAGTAGGCATCTGCAGTGTTACCGTTGACGACTTATGTCAAATTATGCCTGTAAGTATAAAGTTATTAATATCTCATCCTTTAATGCTAAATCATCTTTTTTTCACCTGCACAGTCTCTCTCCTCCTAATGCTATTCTTACTTTTAAATATGGTTTCCTTCAACCTTTATAACTCATGTCCTTTTTTCAATTAGCTTTTTCTTTTTTTTTTTTTTTTTTTAATTATACTTCAAGTTCTAGGGTACATGTGCATAACGTGCAGGTTTGTTACATATGTATACTTGTGCCATGTTGGTGTGCTGCACCCATCAACTCGTCAGCACCCATCAATTCATCATTTATATCATGTATAACTCCCCAATGCAATCCCTCCCCCCTCCCCCCTCCCCATGATAGGCCCCAGTGTGTGATGTTCCCCTTCCTGAGTCCAAGTGATCTCATTGTTCAGTTCCCACCTATGAGTGAGAACATCAATTAGCTTTTTCTTTCCTTAGAGAGACATGTCACCCACTTTGCAGTGCTCCTGAGATTTTACAACATAGACAGGCAGTAATTCAAATCCAGGCTCTGCCACTTACTAGCTCTGTGAATTTGGATAAGTTATTTAACCTTTCAGTTTAGTTTCTTTATGTGAACAATGGGATCGTTTTTATTAATAATTTTTAAATGATGACAGTTATATCAAATCTATGCCAGCCTAGATTTGTATGAAAATTTGTGGTTTTAAAGGAGTAGAAAATGTATTATGTAAAATATAGAAAATCATTCTAATCATGCTGTTATTTACCTTTTTCTAATAATTTAAAATAAAACTTTAATTTTTTCATAAAAATTATATTGAAAATTTTGAAATATTGGGTCAGTTTTTCTATTTTTAAATATTTATGGATAACTTCAGTTGTAATATAATGTAAGAAAATCTTTCTATTTTTTTTTTGAGACAGAGTCTCACTCTGTCACCCAGGCTGGAGTGCAGTGGCTCCGCCGTGGCTCACTGCAACCTCTGCCTCCTGGGTTCAAGCGATTCCCATGCCTCAGCCTCCAGAGTATCTGGGATTTTAGGCACGCGCCACTGTGCCTGGCTAATTTTTTCTTTCTTTCTTTCTTTTTTTTTTTTTTTTTTTTTAGCAGAGACGGGGTTTTGCCATGTTGGCCAGGCTGGTCTTGAACTCATGGCCTCAAGTGATGCGCCTACCTGAGCCTCCCAAAGTGCTGGGATTACAGGCATGAGCCACTGCACCCAGCCAGAAAATGTTCTTTTTCCCCCCCCACCAAGACAGAGTCTTGCTTTGTTGTCCAGGTTGGAGTGCAGTGGAACAATCTCGGCTCACTGCAACCTCCGCCTCCCAGGTCCAAGCAATTCTCTTGCCTCAGTCTCCCAAGTAGTTGGGATTACAGGTGCGAGCCACCACACGTGGCTTTTTTTTTTTTTTTTTTTTTTTTTTTTTTTTTTTTTGTCTTTTTAGTAGAGACAGGGTTTCACCATGTTGGCCAGGCTGGTCTTGAACTTCTGACCTTGTCATCTGCCCACATAGGCATCCCAAAGTGCCGGGATTACAGGCATGAGCCACTGCGCCCGGCCAACCAGAAAATGTTTCGTTCAGTGTACTTAACTTTTTCTTGGGAGGGGAGGGCACTGTACATGCATGAACATGAAGGAATTGTATGTTTTATGTTTAAAATATGAATCCTAAAACATTAGCAGATTTTCATAGGAATATAAATTGAAAGTGAGAAATACTACAAATTCATAAACAGTAATGTAGCAGATAGCAGTGAATTATGACGGACACTACATTAGAGGTATGCTTAGCTTGCTGCTTAAGAATAGACCCGAGTTATGCCCCTGTAGTTTGAACTGGATAGTTTCCCCATCTATGACCTATAATGATTAGCTTCTGGATGGTAGAAATCATTAAGCATTTTTTGCCCTGGAAAATGCATGTCAAATATGATCTTTATATATACATATGCATGAGCTATAGGAAAGCCACTTAATTATCCTAGCTAATGCTATTTGATTGAAAAAGTCATTAACAGATTTCTTTTTATAGGAGTTGGCCCATGGATTAAGTGAACTCTTATCACACGAAGGCAATGTTGAAGAAGATTTCTATTCAACATTTCAGGTACTATTAAGGGCAAATAGTTATCTGTTAATCATATATTTCATATATGAACAGCACAATTTGTTATTAAATACTCACTGTTAGAAAAGATGAACAAGGATTAACCAATACATACAATCCGCTATCTTAAAGGACCTTAACCTGATAAAGTAGACATGTGTAGATGAGCAGTCAAAGTGCTTAATTCACTAAGGGTTCAGGATACTCTCTAGGCAATTACATATCCCCTTGAGTTGGTTACTTTCTCAGAGCTTTTTAGTTTCTAAAAATAAGCCTATCCTGTAACTTCAACATTAGAAGTTAGGAGTAGAAACTAATGAGTTAGACCAAAACTCTCTCATTTCCACTCCTTTTCCAATATTTGAGAAATGGAAATTACAGTGATCTGCAGAGCTCCAGGGACCCGTGTATTATCTAGATGGCCACACAGTTTTGTGGACTTCATTAAAGTATTGAACTGTATTAGGCAGGGTTAAGTTAAGGCACTATTTTTTAACCCCATAATTCTTTTATTATTCCTTGTTCTTAATACAAATATTACAAGCGCTTAGCCTTTTATAGTTTATGTGTTTAGAAGGAAGGGGGAAAAACTGTTATTTTTAAATTTTATAAACCTGTTCACCAAAGTATGTTACTGCATCAACCATATTAATGTGTGTGATGGTATCTCCCGTCAGGTTTTTCAAGAAGAATTTGGAATAATCAAGTCCTATAATTTAAAGCCCGGTGGTGATAAAATTTCAGTTACCAATCAGAATAGGAAAGGTAAGTTAATACCATTTTTAATTAAAATGAATTAGTATTTGCCATTTACTTTTACGATTTAAGAGATGTAAAATTGCTTTTCAGAATATGTACAGCTTTATACTGACTTCCTTCTGAACAAATCCATCTATAAGCAGTTTGCTGCATTTTATTATGGATTTCATAGTGTGTGTGCTTCAAATGCCCTAATGGTGAGTTTACAACTTTAAATCAAGCTTTCAGTAAGGTTCTGTAATACTATCATGTTAACAAATAATAAATATTTTAGTAGGTAAGCTTTTAAAGTAGAAAATATTTTCTGCTTTTTAAAAGTAGAACTAAAAACAAAAATAATTATCTCATTTCAGCCTTCATTCTTTAGAGGGGAAAAACACCCCAGTCAGTTCATTTTCTCTCCCCTTCTACTAAGTCTTTTAGAACTTTACAAACTTTCTCCAAGTAGAGTGGATGAAGGGATCCATGGACTCAGGATCTTAATACTGAAGGACAAGGTACACAACGCAGTTAACATGTAGCTCCAGGGCAAAAGCTACAACTTCTTAATGATTAAGGAACATATGTATAGCTGCTTCCTGCTACCTCAGGGCTCCCTGAGCAACTCTGCGTTGCCTTTTACCCTTAGCAAGTAGTTTACCTCCAGAGTTATGGTGGACTCAGTTTGGTCTGACTTGTCTTAGCCATGTGAATATGGGTCAGCTACTATTTAGAATACCATGTCAGAAGTATCATAGGATACCTTTCAGTCACCCCAGCTACCCAGCACACACTTCAACATGCCATTTGTATCTCCCTTAGTTTTCTTATGAGGGATTGGAGTAAGGTCTTTCATTTGAATTATTTTTCATGGGAGAGAGAAACAGACTATAGAAGTTGTTTTGGGGCAAAAGCAAGTGGCTTACATTATTGCCAGCTGGTTTTAGAGAAACCTTTGTAATATGTTTGTTGTCAAAAATACCTTTGAAAGAGAAACACTTTATTGAGCTCTAGTTAAGTTTTGTTTATGACACTCTGGTAATTGTGGGAGTGGACAGAGGGAAAATAAGAATTAATTAGCATAGCATGGTCTCTATTTTTAGAGCTTTAATCTCTATAGGTGGTAGACTAGCCCACCTGAAAGTTGAAAAAAACAAGAGACATAAGACAGACTATAACCAAGTACGCAAACTCTACAGTGCACACAGGAGGTGTTATGGGATATTGGAAGGAGATACTAGGATATGGGATATTAGGTGGCTCAGTAGATGTTGGAGCTTCATGCTGGGTTTTGGAGAAGGGTAATAGATATGGGATATTAGGCGGATCAGTAGATGTTAAAGCTTCATGCTGGGTTTTGGAGAAGAGTAATTTGGATTTGTGCAAAGTCATTTGCTTGTTTTTCTGGCAAACTGCTAATTACTATTTTACAAGATCTATAAACTTCAGAAGCAAAAAATATCTTGCTTTGGTAGGAAAAATATACCCAGAGAAGATTTTTCTTCAACAAAAATGGTTTGATTTACTATGAGAAATCATGACTTTTGTGATTTGATCCAGTGAAAATAGTTCCAATTTCATTTAAAACCATCACTCTTTAATTATTGTTTTTGATAAATAATTATTGGCAGCTGCTTCGTCCAGAAGAGGTTGAAATTTTGGTCTGTGGAAGTCCTGACCTGGATATGCATGCTCTGCAGAGAAGTACTCAGTATGATGGCTATGCAAAGACGGACTTAACTATAAAGTAAGCTCTTGATACTTCTGATAGTGGGGATGTGGAGAGGGAACAGCAGACAGTGTGATTCATTTATTTGCATAACTTACAATCTGTGAATCGATTAAGTTAGTCCAAATATTAGAGAGCCCACAGTCTTATTTTATCTCTGGAAAGTCTATGAGAATTTTAATATGAAATCACTCCCTTTGGGAGAAAATTCTATAAACAAGTTTCTACAAAAGTGTAGAGATTTTACTTTTAAAAAAATGACTTTGCTCCTAGAATTTCATGGATGCTATCCTTATAAATAACAGTTTAATAGCACTATGTTGAAAAATAAGATTTGAAAGTTATACGGGAGAAAAATGGTTCCTGTACTATCCACTGCTGAACTTACATACTTTTATAAAAATATTATTTTATAATGTTAGTCAAAAGTCTAATACATATATAGAAGCTCACCATTCCTTAATTTTACAGAAATTCAGGATATTATATATTCTTAAGGAAAGCCCTTTCCTTAGAGCTTCCTTTATATTACTTTATTATAGGATTTTTGTCAAGACATTTGATGTTAATTTCCTTTGGTATTCTCTAGATACTTTTGGGATGTCGTGCTTGGATTTCCTCTTGATCTTCAAAAGAAGTTGCTACATTTTACTACAGGGAGTGACAGAGTACCTGTAGGAGGAATGGCTGATTTGAACTTTAAAATCTCAAAGAATGAAACTTCTACTAACTGGTAAATTTCTGGATCTAATTTTATTTTAAATCTAAAGGTTACTGCTAATACTGCTAATAATAATACATTTGGAATCAGGAGATTTACTCCATTTGAAGTTATTGTCATAGAAAAATCTTCATGGCCTTGAAGAGATTTTGATTAAAAGTTCTCTTACTAGTTTTTGAGACATACTAACTAGTAATTCATTTCTAACAACTTTTTACTTTTCTAGGTGATATAAGTGCTTTGTAGTCTCTTTTAGAACCTTGTTACTTTGTAGTAGTATATTGTCTAATGTTCATTTTTATTTAAATGTGAAATGTGTTTTTTATTTTTAGGAAAATCACTAAGTTGGGATATCTGGTTTGTGTAGTTTTCTTTCTTTTCTAGGGTGTTGGAGGATACTATAAGTAGTACCAGAAGTACCTCTAATACTAATCCTCTTCTTTTTCTTAATCTCATGCTTTTTGTATATGATGGTGATGATGGATTTAAATTAGTTTTTAGCAGTGTTAAGGCATTAATGCTTATCAACTTACTCCTTTTCCCAAATAACTTATAATTTCTAAAGCTAACTTGAATAGACATACTTTGATTATAATCATTTCTTTCTCCTGCCCCATACATTGAACATTCCCTGAGTGCTCTTAGTTCTTCCTTTCATTTTAAAGCTAGAATCTGTTCTTTGCCTTTCCACTGCCCCCACCCTGGTAAAGTTACTTTTTATCTCATTACTAGCTTATTTTATCCTATTAAACTCATGTGCTTTAACACTATTTAGATCATGATATTTCCCTGGGAAATAACTTTGTTGCCCATTTAAGTTCTAGAACCTAGAGACTGTAAAATAAAGCTCTAGTCTTCTACCCAGGCTACCTACCAGTTTTCATTTCTTCCCATGCTTTAGTCAACAGCCTGTTTTGCTGATTCGTTAGATACGTTTTATGCCTTTCTCCATGCTTTCAAGTTGTTCCCTTTACATGTGACGTGTGCCAGCTTCAACTATTAAAGACACAATTGAATGTTGACTTCCTCTGTAAAGCCAAAAGTCATTATGTATTCAGTGAGTTTCTCAAATATCTTGTAGAAGTTATGTGCTAGTTATCATATTGCACTTCATATCTGAGGCATTTCGTTCTTCAAGGCAGAGGTTGTGCCTTATACATATTTGTATTCTCCACATAGTCACACATGGCAAGTGCCCAATGGCTATTTCTTGAATAGTATTTATGTCATCATCAAGATCATATTTAAAATACAAAATAAATATTTACATATATAATTAAGAAATTTCTAAACAAAATCTACAATTAAAGTCCTAAAATGAAAAAATTCAAGAGAATTTTTTAGATTATAGATTTACTTGCTTAACAGAAGTTAATTTTTCAGAATATTTTATATTAAAATCATTTCCAATTTTAAAAGAGTAATCTGAGCAATCTGTTTTAATACAGAGGTGACATTACTTGTAAACTTTCCCAATAATTATTATTATTTCAAGAATATGTGAGCTAACATGGCTTCAGCACGAATCTAGAACAACTCTAGTTTCCCAGTGTAATCTCACATGTATTAAATAAAGCTGACTATCAAAGACATACAACGTTTCAGTTTGACACAATAATGGTATGCCTCAAAAGACAAGGACAACACTTCAGCTGAAAGAGGAGTTTCCATTCATCTTATAAGGTCCACCACTGAAGATTCACTAGATTTTTGTTAAATAAGAATGGTAATTCCATTAAAAAGTGGGCAAAGGATATGAACAGACACTTTTCAAAGGAAGACAACATGCAGCCAATAAGCATATGAAAACATGCTCAACATTACTAATCATAAGACAAATGCAAATCAAAACCACAATGAGATACCATCTCACAGCGGTCAGAATGGCTATTGTTATATTAAAAAGTCAAAAAATAGTAGATGCTGACAAGGTCGCAGAGAAAAGGGAATGCTTATACACTGCTGGTGGGAATGTAAATTATTTTAGCCATTGTGGAAAGCAGTTTGGAGGTTTCTTAAATAACTTAAAACAGAACTGTCATTCAACCCAGCAATGCCATTATTGGGTATGTGCCCAAAGGAATATCAATTATTCTGTCATAAAGACACATGCATGCATATGTTCATTGTTCATTGCAGCACTATTCACAATAGCAAAGACTGGATAAAGAAAATGTGGTGCATATGTACCATGGAATACTATGCAGCCATTAAGAAAACAAAACAAAACAAAAGATAATGTCCTTTGCAGCAACATGGATGAAACTAGAGGCTCCATTCTAGGCAAACTAACACAGGAACTGAAAACCAGTGCCTCTTAGAATAAAGTCCATGGAGTAAATAATCTTCAGTCATTAATTGTGTTCTGAATGCTTTTTTCCCCTAAAAGGGCATGAACCTTTGGCAATATTTTGTGGTTATCCTGATTATTTAGTACAGAGTGTAATGTAGAATGGCCAAGATTGCAAAGCAAATTTCAAATTACATCCTTTCCCATCTCTGGTTGTCCTTAAGCAGCTTCCTTTGCAAATCACCCAAAGAGTCAGGCTTAAAAGATATACATAATTTGGTCCTGCACCTTATCAAATACATGTTATTGAAGCCCCTGATGGATTAAGAAAATCCTGGACACATTTTTTCTTCAATGAACATTTTCATAAGATATTCTTCCACTAGAATCTTGACATTGTTTTCTTTCAGTTTTAAGAGACCTTGTATCTAGGTAGATGAGTATTAAATAAACTTGGAAAGCTCAGCCTTAACAGAATGAAGAGAAAACCAATGTTTTAAATAACTCGCGAAATGTTATTGAATGGATGCATGAGACACTGGCATAAAAATAAGTTGTTGTGTAGCTTAGGACCTTGTAAAACAGCAGAGCACTTTAGAAAAAATTATATTAAAAAACTGAGTTGGCATTTTCATTTTTTTCTTTGCTTTGTTATTTGATGATATTTTTAATTCATACAAATGTATGTCTGATGCATAAAAAATTGAGAATGTTAAATCTTACATATTAACAACACTGGTGTTTTAAGTCAGACTGATCTGGGTTTGAATAGTGGGCCTACATCTTTACCAGCTCTGTATCCCTGAACAGGTTACTCATATATTTACATGGCTATTTTTCCTCACCAGTAAAATGAGAACCACTTTTAGGTTGCTTTGAGGCTGAAATTAAAGAAAACAATGCATGTAAATGCACTCAGCACAGTGATTATCATAGACCAAACACTGAGTAAATGCTGATTCTAATAGTTTTAAGTCTTTTAATACAGGGGGCTCTCAAAATTTACTTTTAAATCTTACAAACTTCTTTAAAAATATTTTCCTTTTCTGTAGTGTATTCACATTCATTTTCACTGATTTCTCTGACAGCTGTTCTGATGTTGTGAAGTTCATAAAGACTGAAGGAAAGAGTCTTAAGATAGCTATAAGAATCCTAAATGATGATAACAACATTATCAGATAGTGGGTTGGGGAGATGACCAAAAGGATTCAGAAGATAATTTTTACATGTGCATCAAGGGGCCTCTAGCGTCCTCAAAGTACTCTTTTTTAAATTACTTTTTAATACTAAAAACCAGAATATATATCATTCATTATATTATCTACTCCTCGGCTGCTAGATTATTTTGTGTATATCACTCTTTTAATCTTTTTAACCATCAGTCCTCAACCTTTTTGGCATCAGGGATTGGTTTTGTGGAAGACAGGTTTTCCCACAGAACCAGGGAGGAGTGGGGAGAGTGGGAGGTGATGGTGACTTTGGATGAAACTGTTCCACCTCGGGTCATCAGGCATTAGATTCTCATAAAGAGTATGCAACCTAGATTCCTTGCATGTGCAGTTCACAATAGGGTTCTTGCTCCTATGATAATCTAATACTGCCACTGATCTGACAGGAGGCAGAGCTCAGGCAGTAATGCTTGCCTGCCACTCACTTCCTGCTGTGCGGCCCAGTTCCTAACAGGCCACGGACAACCATACCCATCTCTTGCCCTGGGGTTGGGAACTCCTGGTTATTAAACAACCTGATTAGGTTATTAAATGGCCTAATTGGATGGTTTACCCTATCATGTTAATGAGGAAACTGTGATTTGGAGATATTATGCAACTCAAACAAGACGCTACAGCTAGTGAGTGGGGAAAGCAGAATTCAAATTCATATCTGTCTGACTCCAACAAAATGCTTCTTAAATGAGTTTCATGAAAGTGGTAACATTGGTTGTCTTGTCTGTAACCTAGCCTTAGTGTCTAGAGTGGTGTCTGATATATATAATGAGGTACTCAGTAAATATCTGTTCAGTGAAGGAATGGATGAGTCATCTCTTAACAGAGTGAAATAGATTTGAATGTGTGTGTCCTGATATTTTTAGAAGTTGCATAGCAGTCATTTTGTGTGTGTTTTAAGACTTAGTTTTTTTTTAATCTTTTTTCCCTAGGTTACCTGTGGCCCATACCTGCTTCAATCAACTTTGCCTTCCCCCCTACAAAAGCAAAAAAGACCTGAAACAGAAATTGATCATTGGAATTTCAAATTCAGAAGGTTTTGGACTTGAGTAACCTAGAAGACTTGAAATATAATCTTTTATATGTAGCATTCACTTCCCTCTTACTGTGCCTTTAGCCTTTTCATGTTTCTGTCTCAAAACACTTTCACAAAGCTTACCAACTTTAAAATATTAAGTTTTTAAAAAATCAAATATGAAGTATGTTCAGCAAAGGCATAATTTTCTAAAAACACAGAAATTGCTTGAGTGAGGACAAATCTACATGGCAGAGACAGGTATGGTCCAGTTCCTCTTTTTTATAGCACTTTATCATTCTCCACAAGTAGTTTGTCACAGGCATTCCACTGGGAAAACAAAGTACAGTGAAGAATGAATTTATGGTATAATTGAACCCAGTGGCAGATTGTACACTGCTAGCACTGCTAGCACACAGTAGCAAAGCAAACAGCTACATTATCTTTAACATAAGGCATGTAGCCATATTTTCATATAGCGGTATACAACACAGTATCATTGCAAATGCAGTTTACAGGGTTTTTTGATATACTGGCTTGGGACCTTTAAGATTCTTCTCAGCTGTTGCTGAAAAGCATGTAAATAACTACATAATAGCCTGAGAATAATGGGATTTTGATAGTGCCATTTATTGTTAAAGATTTATTTTTACAAAGTAAATTCAGGGTTTTAGATGTGTACACAGCTTTTACAAATCAAAGATGATTGTACAAGAGTATTTTCAGACTAATTGGATTCAAGGTTATATTCTTTTAAGTGTTGTTAGTCTGCATGCACATTGGCAGTAAACTAGTTTCTTGTGTACTCTGTAATATTTGTATAATGATCATTTCTTCTTAAGGCTCAAGATACTAGAAAAGAAATCAGACCTGAATAATCATTGATGAAGTATGTCAGTTACAAGCACAAAAGAATATAACTGCTTTTATAAATTTTTTGAATGATGTACAAGACTTATAGCTACATTTTTTGATCACCAGTTGTACCAAAACACTAATTTTTGAAAAAGGTAGGTTAAAGTATTTGACAAAAGTGAATACAATAATAACATTTGTGTCAAAATGATATAGCTTGATATACAAATAAAATTCAACCTTTTGGCCAAAATGTTTGTTTTTCACTGGATTCTGAATATAGTAAATTCAAAGTACCCTTTTTTTTAGAGTTTCTAATACAGTAGTATGTAAAAAGAAACCGCATTTTAAGTCAGACGGTAAATGTTTTTTGTTTTTTATTTACAGCAAATGAAGCAGTTTTATTAGCATGTTACAAATATTGCCAAACCAAGACTTCTCTACCATACTTTGACAGCTTTCCTTCAGAAAACTCTGAAGTTATATTTGCAATAATAATGAAACCAGCAGTTAGTACCAGCATATGGTTCATGTGCAAATAATACTTTCCCCAAAATCTTTCTGGGCTAGGCTATTTTCTTGCTATGCTTCCTGCACCCAACCAGCAGAATTCTTCCAGGGTGGAGGAACTAATCAGCTTATTCTCCAACAGTTCTGAAGCCAACCCACAAATCTTTGAGAAAAAGGGGTTACTTTGTTTATTATTCTCTTTGAGATGGAAGTGATTCTGCTTTTCCATTTGGGTATATTATTTCAAGGGTATTTATTCTTAAAAATCTTGGAAAGCCTAAGTAAGAGAGTTAAAGGCATCCTGGTTTTGTTTCATTTTGCTCTGTTTTAAATCCATATGCAAATAAAACTGCTTCTCTCTTACACTGCTTGAACTAGAAAATCAGCTTTTTAATGTAGGTTACCACTTATAAGCACAAAAGAAACATGTATAAGAAAACAGATTTAAGTGTTTTAAATAAAATATAAACAGTTTTTATTTGGTAGAGATGACTCATGGAAAAATTGTGTTGGCTTGGTCTGCATGTTTAATGATGTGCTTGTATATCGATTGCTGTGTCACTTTTAAATAAGAAGTCCACACAAGCAAGCCAAATTTTTAAATGACGAAGTCCATAAATAACTAGAGATTTTTTGTTATCTGTTGTTAAGTTGAAATTTATAATCATGTATCACTAAATTGCACATTGCCTTTATTTATTTATGCTCTGTTTTTGGTTTACAGTGTAATAATACCTCATTTAAAAAATAAAAACCACTACTGTTACCTTTTGTTAATTTAAAAAGCTAGAAAACTCATGTAGTTACTTTTTTACATATATAATCTGTTGATGAATTCTTGATTTTTGTATCTGCCACAGTAAATTAAAGCATTACATAGTATTTATCAGTATTTTTTAAATGTCCTGTCCTTTTTTAAAATCTTTGCCTAGTCATATTATTGTCTGTATGATTAGAAGTTTTTACGTCCTTCCTTTTTTGTACAAATCTGTATTGTGTTAAATTAATTTCTGGATGCAATTTTTCAAATATTAAAATTATACAGTCAGTCAGGTTTCAGTTTATTTTTTGAACACTGGGCAATTAAAGCCATATGTTTAAAATATTTTATAAATGTAAGCTATTCTTTGCATTATACTGTCTCTTAATCTAGTGCTTAGGAAAATCGCTAACACATAACTTAAAAAAATGTATGTTGTTGACACTAAGTATTACCAACCTCTTCAGCATATTTTCAACATGAAATGTATATACAATATTTGAAAGATCACACAGCTATTCCACCAAATGAATATATAATACCATTGGAGTACACCCAGAAGTGAACCAAGTGTAATAATATTTCATTGGCCGTAGATAGATAACTTCAGCTCTTAAGTATTCATCTCCAAAACCATTCATTTGGCCTTTTCCCCCTTGTTCACATATTTCATGCTTAAGGAAGGAAGAGTGGAGATTATAAGAATGTAAGAGAGAATGTTATGGGTGATTAATGAAATAATATAGGTAACTGGATGGAAAAAAGACCAGGATGGATTTTCACAGGAGGGGACACAAGATCAATTCACCCAGCTGACCACAAATGCCTAGGTTAGTCTAGTGCCTAGGTTTTGGAGCCAGACTGCCTGGGTTCACCATTTACTAGCTGGGCGAGTTAACTTCCTCATTCCTCAAATGTACAATGGAAATAATTTGTAAAATGGGAATAACCTACCTACCTCGTAGAGTTGTAGGGAAGATTAAATGAATTAATGTGTAAAGCACTTATGCAGTGCCTGGCACATGATAAGCAATAAAAAGTGATGCAAGAGAAATTATAGTACTGATGTAGAAACATCTTACAACCTGCTTCTGACGCCTTCTGGAGGCTTTTGACTCAAATGCTGGGTTCAACCACAGATTAAAGAACACAAAGTGCTTTTGAAGCCTTAAAATTGTGTTAGGAGAATCTTTCCTATTCTAGAAACAGTACTTTAGGATTTATCCTTACAGATGTCTCATGATGCAAGGGTTTTAAATACTATTTTATAGCTATGTAACAAGATACAATTTGATGTTTAATGAAATAGTTCAAATAAACAAAAATTTCAGAATTAACATAATGAAATACCGTGATTCCCACACTCAGACCTAAAAAAAAAAAGATAATGTGTTAATATTACCAGTTTTTTTTAAAGAATTTTATGAGTGGGATTGAAGCCCCTTTCGTGCCCATCTCTAATCCCACTCTACTCCCTCTCTGTTCTCTATTAACCTGTAGTTCATGTGAATCTTTCCCATGCTGTCTTTACATTTGTATGACATGTGTACCTATGTGTAAACACTATGTAATATTGTTACAGTTGCATACATCTCATGCTATACATATCTTTCCAAAACTTTTTTTCACTTGTCTTTTATAGATTTATTTACATTGAGATATAATGCATTTTTAACTGCAGAGTAGAATCATGAAATGAAAGTACCACTTTGTGGATCCAACCTCCTACACACTAACATTGAGTTGTTTTCCAGTGTGAACCAGGCTCCCTAGACTATAGCCCAGATATAGAATTGCCAGATCACAGTGTGTATATCTCCGGCTTTACCAGATATTGTCCAGTTGCTCTCCGGAGTGGTGGTTCCAGCATTAATTTCCATCAGCCTTATAAAGAGTTGTCATTTGTCCACATTCTCCCCAACACTTGGTTTTAGCAGACCTTTCTTGGCTTATCTAACTAGTGTGATTTAATTTATATTTCCATAATTGTTAATGGCATTGAACACCTTTGTGTATATTTACAGGCTATTCAGATTTCTTCTGTGAATGGCCAGTTCAGTATTATTAGCCTGTTTTTTTTTTTCTATTTTTTTCCTCATTGGTGTTTAGGAGTTTTTTCCTTATTCTGGATATTGATCCTTTGTTAACGGGAGCTACACTGCTTCAGTTGAATTCCAGATCTGCCAGTGACTAAATGACTTGGAACAAATTACTTCAAATTACTTAATGTTTCTTTGTCTCAGTTTACTCATCTTGAAAATAATGCTTAGCTCACAGGGTTGTTAAAGTTTACATACAGGTATATTTGTATATATGTACATATGTATGTATATGTGTATATTATATATGTTTATATGTGTATCAGATATATGCATATGTATAGACTTACATACTTATACATAAACTTACAGAACATATATATGAAGGGCTTACATTTATGCCTGACCCGTGTTATCTAAATGTTTGGTATTATTACTATTGTTATTACCTGTATTCTCATTCTTATTGTGCTTATATTACAAATATTTTCTAATATGTGGCCTAATTTTTAACTTTACTTACCTCATCTTCTATACTATGAATTTTTATTGTTAATGTAATCCATAAAATAAGGTGTCTTTATTATTATGTAGATAATGTTTAGATTTAACCACACATTTACAATTTCTTCAAACACGATTCCCTCCTCTGTGGTCCTTCACCTACCTCTGGAATCAAATTTCCTCCTCGTAAAGAACGTCTGTTAGAAATTATTTTAATGAGGGTTGGTTGGTAGCAAATTATTTTAAATAACTGTCACCTTTATTCATGAAAGATTTATTAAGCATGCATTTGTAGGTTGATAATTGTTTTATAGTTTTTAATGTATTAATCCATTACCTTTGATTTTGTTGTTGACATAAAGTTAGCTATTAGTATAATTGTATGCCTTAGTAATCTCTCTTTTTTCTCTGGCTACTTTTAAGATTTTTTTTTTTTTTTTCAAAAAATGGTAGAACATCAAAGACAACATGTGTATGTGTGTATTTTTTCTCCCCCTTGAGCTTCATTATGGTTCTTGAATCTATAGATTTGTATCTTTCATCAATTATGGAAAAATTCTTAAGCTGTTTCCTTTTTGGCTATTGATTTTTCCTGTTCTCTCTAATTTTTCCTGTTGAACATATATTGGACCATCTCATTCAACCATTCCATCTGTTTCTCTGTACCTAAAGTGTTGTTTAACCAACCCGCTGAGATTAAAAACTCAGTTTTAATCAGTGGCTGCATTTTTTAATTTCTAGAAACTTCTTTGGTTTCTTTTCAAATTCACATGCTCTTTTTCCATACCATTTCTTCATATGGTTTTCTTTAATAATTTTGGCATACTTGTTTAATGTTCTCTTTTAAATTGTTCTACTCTAGTCCTTAAAGCACTCATTTTTCTATTTGCTCGTCCATTGTCTCACAGTGGTTTATTTCCTTATGTGATCTGTAATTTTTGATTTTGCATTTCTACTTAAAGGATGATCTTTTCCACTGGACATCCTGTGTGTCCTGAATACTGTAAGTAGCCTAGCAAAGCAGTTTTATGTTGTTCTCAACCAAGAACTTACAGGTCTGTCACAGATTTTTATGTTAACTTCTTCAATTAGAGTTCCTTCTCCACTTGTGTAAATTTGGACCCCACACTTACAGTGGCACAGTTTGGATTTATGAGTAGAGTTCTTCTCTCTTCTTTTCATAGAGCAACCCTTTTTAGGTCTAGGATTTATGCAAGAGAATTCGTTTTGGCTCCTCACCTTGAAGAGGCCTAAAGCATGTCTGTTGAGCTCATGTGGACATTAACATCCATTAGAGAGGTCATCCTCATGAGTCACCCTAGTATCAGCACCTGCTTCCTACTTCTGGCTTTTCATTTCTTCCTTATTTCCTATATCTAATTATTTCCCTTCCTTTCAAGCTTGGATATATATTTTTTATAGATATATATAAAAGTTTATAGTAGTAGATGGCCTATTCCATTTCAGCTTGGTCTATAGAAGCATGCCCATTGCACTACTGTTTGTGAATTTGTTCAACACTTGTTTATTGAGTGCCCATTATATTTCAGCAGAAGGCTAATCCTCAGCTTCATACTCACTTATTCTTTATAAACATAAGCAGCAAATATAATTCTCAATATCTTATGAAACCTTAAATGTGTATCATAGCAAGAAAATTTCTTAAGGGTTTTCATGACAATTATGCAACTCAATGTTTTCATGCCCTTTAGAGATTATGACTATGAACACATGGGCATACATACAATAGAAGCATTAGTCTCCACTGAGTTAAGCTGGTAGGTTTTTTATTGTTGCTGTTGTTTTGTGGTTTTTGTTTGTTTGTTTGTTTTTGAGATGGAGTCTCGCTCTGTTGCCCAGGCTGGAGTGCAGTGGCTCGAACTCGGCTCACTACAAGCTCTGCCTCTCGTGTTTATGCCATTCTCCTGCCTCAGCCTCCCAAGTAACTGGGAATACAGGCTCCCGCCACCACACCCAGCTAATTTTTTCGTATTTTTAGTAGAGACAGGGTGTCATCGTGTTAGCCAGGATGGTCTCGATCTCCTAACCTTGTGATCCACCCGCCTCAGCCTCCCAAAGTGCTGGGATTACAGGCGTGAGCCACCGTGCCCGGCCGCTGGTAGGTTTTTCTGTAACCAGACTTAACTTTTTCTATGTGTACTTGCACACACACAAATAACAATGAAAAAAATACAGAATTATTTCAGGAGTTTCTCAAGCACAATCTTGTGCTGTGTTTCCAACCATATAGGCCATCTCCACTTACAAGACTTTCAGTATGCCTGCCTTGTCTATTTCTGTCACTGGCAATCTTACTCTTCTGATTTCCTTGACTTGTAAACATTAGTCTCATTTTGACTTTACTTTCTCTTTAACGTCCATGTCAGCAAGCTTCATCTTTACATTGTCCTTCTGCTCAATTTCTATAGCCTCCTCCGTGGGTTAGATAGACACACTCAACCCTTCATAATGAACTTACTTCCTTGCCTGTAGACTTACTCTTTTCCCAGTTTTCCTAAGATCCCTACAGTTAATCTTTGTAAAATTCTGTTTTTATTCTGTTCCTCCTTATTACAAATCAAAGATGTATCTGGTGCTTATTTGACCATCTTCTAACTGCAAAGCATAGCATAAGTTCCACTTTTATTTTGCATAGTTTATTTTTGTTCCCTAATACCAACTTCCAAAAGGATAGGTCCTTTACTGTCTCCTTAACACACCCTGTTCAGTCCCATCTCTGCCTGCTCAGCCTAGTGCCTTCTGTGGTCTTCTTTCTGTTCCTTTCTTCTCCCTGTCTATCCCAACTTAGCTGAGTCTCCTGCCCTCCACAACCTCCCAAAACAAGAATTTTCTCTCCCCTACCAAACCTTATCCTGAACCATCAACAACCCCCAAAACAAACAAAAAATCTAGCTAAAAAGCAAACCTTTTTTATACACCTCACACAAATCTTCATTTCTCAGATGTCAGTATTTTCACACTGTGGTTAAAAGTGTGCTAACTCACCGAAGGAAGCATGAGTGACAGTGGCCACTGTACATTAACTAAGAAGGAAAACAAAAAACAAAACAAGTTACAGGGTAGCTTTATGGTACAATCCAAATTTTGAGCGTGTGTGCGTGAGAGCGTGCATGTATGAATGTGTGTATACATATGTGTATGTTCTAAAAGATACTGCACTTTGTTAACAGTTGTTATCACTGAGATTATGCATGCTTTTACTTTAATTTTTATCCAGTACCTTGGCCATCTATAGGATATTAATTAAAGGAACAGATAAATATTTATGGATCACTTATGGTGTATGTGGCATTTTATGCACACAATTTTACATTTCATTTAATCTTTACAACAGCAGCATAAAATTAATGTTATTTTCTCCATATTACAGACAAGGAAGTTGAAACTCAGGCCTAGAAGCCTGCCCAAGGTCACACAGCTGTCAAGGAGCCAAGGCAGAAGTTGAAGTCACATCTGTCTGACTCAAAACACCATGATTTTCCATTTCACATGCTCCCCCAGCTAGTGAGGCTTTCCAGAAACTCCCAAGCTTGAACCATTCCACTGGAAGTGGAGAAAACATTTTCTTGCTGATTAGACTAGAAGTCAGTCAATCTGGATTCTAGTCCTAAATATAACACTTAATGGTTGTGTAACCTTGTGTAATTTACTTCCCTTTGCTTCCCTTTCTGCCTTCCACAAACAAATTACGTATATTCTTGGAATTTTAAAATATACAAAATAATTTCTTCTAGGTCAAGAGAGAAATTATGTCTATAGTAATGACAACTACTTATAAAACCATGACAGTGAGCGCCTATATATCCGACTACCTGGGATATAGGCAAAGCACTTTTTGTGGGGAAATTTATAGCTTGAAATGTTTTTATTATCAAAAGATACAATTAATGGATCAACAAATAAATTAAAAATTCAAGGGAAGGGGTAGCAAATAAAAATAAAGAGAAAAAAAGATAAAAGCTTCAATAAATAATTAAATGAGGAAACATAAAAGCAGTATAATTGAGACATAAGCCCAAAAGCAGTTTTCTTGAAAAGACTGAAAAATCAATACATTTCCAGCAAATATTAATCACGAAAAAGGGAAAACACACAAAAGTGGAATCAAATGCAGTTGCAAACAGCAGGGTGAAGCCATAGAGTCCAGGATTCTCCTGCTCTTCAGGGGCTGCAATTTTGTCACTTCCTAGAAGAAAACAAATTTGGTAGGGCAGAATTTCAGAGGCTGATTTTACAATGCCTTCTAGAAAAGGACTAAGGATTTCCCTTTAGAAAGAAACTATATTGGATATATTCAACACACTTAGGGACTATTTCCAATTCTACTCTGTCCCCCACCCTAACCTCTCCTCTGAACTCTAGTTCCAGATTTCAGCAGTCTCTGGGCAGCTCCACCAGCCCCTCCAAAATGCAGCCACTCAGATCTCATATTTTCCCATTCTATTCTCCTCCTCCTCCCACTCCTGTTCCCCTTTTCTCTTCCTCATCTACTCTTTCTCTGGCTCTGCAAATGACACCATCTACATGCTCAGCCCAAGTTAACCCAAGGCATTGTTGTTTAACAACTCCTTCTCTTTTGTCCTTGTCCCTTTTGTACCCAAGCAGTTGCTAAGTCCCATCAATTCTGTATCCACAGTGTACCTGTACATAAAGTGCCACATACACCTGTTTACAGGCCTCCACCACCTAATCACTGTAGTAGCTCTAATCTGGTCTTTCTGTCACAGGTCTCTTCCGCTTCAAATTCATCTACATACAACCCACCACCACATTGCTCAGAAACTCTCAATGATCTGACAAAGGTCTCATATCCAGAGTCTACAAGGAACTCCAACAAATTTACAAGAAAAAAACCACCCCATTAAAAAGTGAGCAAAGGATATGAACAGACACTTCTCAAAAGAAGATTCATGTAGCCAACAAACATATGAAAACAACTCAACATCACTGACATTAGAGAAATGCAAATCAAAACCACAATGAGTTCAGGCACAGTGGCTCCTGCCTATAATCCCAGCACTTTGGGTGGCCGAGGCAGGTAGATCACCAGAGGTCAGGAACTCGAGACCAGCCTGCCCAACATGGCAAAACCCCATCTCTACTCAAAAAAAAAAAAAAAAAAAAAAAAAAACAATTAGCCAGGCGTGGTGGCAGATACCTGTAACCCCAGGTACTCGGGAGACTGAGGCAGGAGAATTGCTTGAACCTGGGAGGTGGAGGCTGTAGTAAGCCATGATCGTGCCACTCTGCACTCCATCCTGGGCAACAGAGCAAGACTCCATCTCGGAAAAAAAAAAAAAACACACACAAGAGGTACCATCTCACACACACCAGTCAGAATGGCTATTATTAAAAAGTCAAGACACCACAGATGCTGGTGAGGTTTCCGAGAAAAAGGAACGCTTTTACACTGTTGGTGGGAATGTAAATTAGTTCAATTATTGTGGAAAACAGTGTGGCAATTCCTCAAAGATCTAGAAGCAGAAATAACATTTGACCCAGCAATTCCATTACTAGGTATGTACCCAAAGGAATATAAATCATTCTTTTATAAAGGTACATGCATGTGTATGTTCACTGTAGCATTACTCACAATAGCAAAGACATGAAATCAATCCAAATGCCCATCAATGATAGACTGGACAAAGAAAATATGGTACATACACACCATGGAATACTATCCAGCCATTAAAAGGAATGAGATTATGCCCTTTGCAGGGACAAGGGTGGAGCTGGAAGCTGTTATCCTCAACAAACTAACGCAGGAACAGAAAACCAAATGTCGCATATTCTCACTTATAAGAGGGAGCCGAATGATGAAAACATATGGACACATGGGAGAAACAACACACACTGGGGCCTGTCGGGGCAAGGGGCGTAGGGAGGGAGAGCATCAGGAAGAATAGCTAATGGATGCTGGGCTTAATACCTAGGTGATGGGTTAATCTGTGCAGCAAATCACTGTGGCGTATATTTACCTATGTAACAATCCTGCACATCCTGCATATGTACCCTGGAACTTAAAGTTGATGAAAAAATTAATAAGAAAAGAAAAGAAACTCTCAGTGGCTGTCTATTGCCAACAACGCCAAGTCAAAACACATTGGCCAGGGATTAAAGGCTCTCAATTGTTCAACCCAATTTGTTCAACCTTAGCTCTCAAGCATTTCCTTCAGATATGCCATAATTTTCCCAAACAGCATAAAAACTTGTCATAAACCCATGACAAGAGTTCTGAGAAAAGGGGTTACTAAGAAATTGTGCACCAACCTGAGTTGTCCTTCAAACAAAAAAGTAAAAAACATGTTTGAACATGCATGAATTTAGGGAATGCAGCCCTTAAATGCCCACCTAAAACAAACAAAACCTACTAGATGACAAAATTCAAGCTACAAGTAGATGAATTATTAATATAATAAAATAGAACAAAAGCAAACAAAACATCACATCGGGCAAATGAAACCCTGTGCATGGAGCAAAGGAAACACATTCTTTGCCATCCTCAGCAGAAGAAAGGATGTGGAGTTGGGTTTTGCATCCCCCCTCCCCGTTTTTTTGTTTGTTTGTTTGTTTGTTTGTTTTTGAGATGGAATCTGGCTCTGTAGCCCAGGCTGGAGTGCAGTGGTGCAATCTAAGCTCACTGCAACCTCTGCCTCCCAGGTTCAAGCAATTCTCCTGCCTCAGCCTCCCGAGTAGCTGGGACTACAGACGTGCGCCACCACAGCTGGCTAATTTTTTTGTATTTTTAGTAGAGACGGGGTTTCACCATGTTGGCCAGGCTGGTCTCAAACTCCTGACCTCGAATGATCCACCCGCCTCGGCCTCCCAAAGTGCTGGGATTACAGGGGTGAGCCACCACGCCCAGCCCGAATCCCACTTCTGAGTCAAACTAGACCTAAAGTTGAATCCTCCTCTGTCACATACCAGTTACGTGACCATAAGAACCTACCTCAATATCTCTGAGCCTCGATTTCCTACCTACCTACCTGTCCAGCTACCAACGTATCATCTCTCTACATATCAACCTATCATTTATGTCTCTATCATCCTTATCTGTCTACCATCTCTGTTACCTATGTATAATCTATCTATTGATATAGACCATCTATCCATCCACATTATGTATCTCTTTATAAATTGTTGAAAGAATTGAATTCTCCCATTGTTGGAGAAACGGCTCCTCTTCCTGCACACCAACCTTGCTACAGAAAACACAGGCCTTTGATTTTCCTCTCCCTCAAGGAGTGTCAGAATGAGAACTTATTTTCTCTCCACTCTGACTGCTGCCCCCAAGGGAGGGCAGTTGCTTCTTTATTGATGAGATCCTCGTAGCAAATGGCCACATTTTGATGAAGTATGGATCTCTGTACAGAAAACGCACCTCAAGCCTTGTTCTTCTCTCTTGTTCTCTGGGAATCTCTGGCCTGCTTGAGCCTAGGTATAGTGGGTACTTGAGCTTCCAGGCAGTTCTGATCAATGCCCCACCCCCATCCCAAAAGACCCGCCATTGCATCTGGATAGGTAAGTGAGGAGAGGAGAGAAGCTTGAGTAGGCCAACTGAAGTAACAGATGCCCAAATTTCAGTGGCTTTGTGTAGTAGAAGTTCATTTCTAACTCACTTAACAGTTCTGGAAAGATGTTCACATGAGCGAGGCATCTCTCCTTCTCAGGATTACCAGGCTACTTCCATCTGGTGGCTCCACCATCCCCTAGGGCACCGCTGGAGTCCACATTCAGCAGGCTGAAGGAGAAAGCAAGATGGATTCACTCCAAAGGCTTCAAGGGCCAGGCCCGAAAATAGCGCACACAACTCCTGCTCACACTGTTAGAGACAACACAGCCACACAGAGGAGCAGGCTGCATTCTCAGGAGGCAGATGTTAACATGAAGTTTGGGGGCGCATAAAGTGTATTGGGAGTCAATACTTCTGAATGGAAAGGGAGAAGAAACGGAATTGGGCAGAAGGAGAAGTCAAGCCATGACACAGTCCTGACAAACCAACGGCCAACCCAGTGGGAACCTCTACAGTGGATGTTACCCATCGGAGGTGTCTTTTAATTGGGCCAAAATAGCCATGCCTCATGTGGTCCCCAGAGGTAGGAGGTTCCTGGAAGGGTGTGACATTGGGCAAAGTGGATGAGGCTCTGTAGCTGAGGCTGACCCTGATGGAGGTGATGGCAGGAGACCGTCTATTGACTGCACTTGCTGCAGCAAGGCCCGTCTGGAGGCACAGCTGCACGTCTACCACACACAGCCACACATCATTGCGAAGGAGTCGGGAAAATTGGTCCAGCTGTGTATCTAAGAGGAGGGGAAAGAGATTTGAGTGACAGCTGGCAGTCAGGCAGGATCTTGGGTCATATTCTCCAAACTGATTTGATAAAAGAGCCCTGTTCTTGGGAGTTGAATGTCCTAGAAGACAGTTTGCTCTTCAGTTAGCCTTTTGTTGACTCCATCTATTAGAACCCTGCGCACAGCAGGGGTGATGGATGCCAGGTACCTAACCCTAGCAACACTGCCTATGAAGTGCCTAGACAGAAGGTGCCTGATCAACGTGGCTTCTGTCTCCTGATTTTGTTGCTGAATTGGGCTTCTTTGAGAGTATGAACAGCCCCAACCAGAGCCCACCTAATCAGTGCTCGGTGATTTATTAAGTAAAAGTTACACAACTGCCCTTGTTTATTACGCATTGACCTCTGAGGTGCCGAGAGCCTATGATCACTTTCCTGGTCCAAGAGAGAAACCTGGAGATCTAGGAATAAATCCCCCACTTTGTACCAAGTGACCTACTTTTCTTTCTCAACTGTCACCTCTGAGGTTCCAGTGGTCAAAGGAAAAGGTTGGGAAGCTCTCTGTGCACATCACAGCTAAGGATGCAGCTGCCAAGCTCTCCCTACTCTGACCCTTCAAAGGAGGGCATTGGGAAATTCAAACCAAACACAAATCGTGGCCACCCAGGGAGACTGACCAAGATTGGGGTACCAACCCCCACACTGGTGATTCTGAGCAGGGAGCTTGGCAGGCTGCCAGCTGAGGTGGATGAGGAACAAGCAGGTTGCAAAGGAAGGCCCCCCAGGATGGGCAAATCTGGGGCCACCCATCCCCTCCCTTCCATCCCTCAGTGGAAACCTGGCAGAGCGTGGATGATTGACAGAAGATGATGGCCCTGTGGCAAGCCCCAGCATGTTCCCGTTAAAGATCAAAGGAACCATCACAGAACTGGAGAGAGAAGACCATCTTTTGCTCAGGCCCTGGCTCACTCAGTGACCTTGGAAAAGTGACCTCACAGAGCCTCCA